>NC_060275.1:54969247-55205571 GCF_021613505.1 Equus quagga | reverse complement strand
AAGCTGCTTTATTACAATTAATTTGTCTGACCACTGGCCTGGTTGTGCTGTCAGGCAGTGTTAAATGGAAGATGGCAACTCTGCATATGTAAAAGAAAAACTTTTTTTTTTAATCACAAAAAGTGATAAATGCTAATTGCAGAACATTTAGAGAATAAGATAAGCAAAGAGAAGTAGGAAAAAAAATCACTAACAATCTCATCTCCTATGGAAATAACTTAAAATTTCGATTTCTGTCCTGTGTGTATTTTTAACCAAAAGTGAAAACAGGCTGTTGGAGTCTTGTGATTTTTGCTTGCTGTGTTGCGATCATCTTTCTACTTAGAATATTCTTCTGCAGCATCGTTTTAATGACTGCATGGGTTCAGTTTGATGGAGAGATTATAATTATTAAACCTGTGCCCTACATTAAAGCTTTAGGTTGCTTCCACTTTTGCTATTGTAAAGAGTGGTGATGACATCCTTTGTTTTTCTAAATCTTGCTACCATCCGATATTATTTTCTTAGGTTAAATAGACGGCTGGGGCAAACACCTGTCATGTTTTTAAGGCTTTCCATCCAGAAAAGTTGTTCCAATCTGCTTCCTCACGCTCCTGCCAGCACTGGGTATTAAAATTTTTTCATCAATATTCATTTCTTTGCCCATTTGATGCAACTCTTTGCCTATTTTAAGCGTGAAATATGCAAACTAATTTCAAACATTTATTAAAGCACCAAACAAGAATCAGTATCTGTTTAACCTCCACGCTGCTCCTGTGACCCTCTTATGGAGGTCATGAGTGATATGATTGTTCACCTCCTGTGTGCCAGACACAGAATATTTCCAGTCCTTATGACCACCCTGAAAAGGTGGGAGGGAGGGCATTCTCATCAATATTTAACAGATGAGGCTCAGAGAAATTCAATAATTTGCCCAAAGTCACCTAGTTCTTAAAGTGGTGGGCCCGTGTACAAATGTGGGTTACTCTAAGAACCAAACATGTTCTTGCGCCCTCTGCTGGTGAGGATGCTTTATGGGAGGGGGCCATCTCCAGACACAGTCTTCTCTTTGCACTTGGGAGTCAACTATAACGGAAATAATACGAGCTTTGGAGGAGAGGATCTGGGTCTTAAGAGCAAGTCTCAACCTCTCCCAGCCAATTTCCTCTATGGGATATTCTGAGGTACAAATGAGAAGCATTTTATAAACCTTTAAGTATCTTAAAAAAATGTCAGTTATTGGGGCCGGCCTGTGATTAAGTGATCAAATAAGTAATCGGACTGGGACTATAAATGTTCAGAATGTGAAAAAGGAGCTTTTTCTATGAGGAGGAGCCAGGATTTAAACTGACCTGGGAGATGAGGCGGGAGGGGGAGGGCGCTTCAGGAAAAGGAAGCTCTGCGTACACATTCCTCGTGAGTTTCAGGCGTAGAGGACTAGAACTTGAAATGTAATTTCTCTAAGTGTGCCAAGTTTTTTTCCATTTACCTTCATATTGCCCCATCTAAGAGCCCATTCTAAAAACTTTTTGCATGCACCAACTCTTTTGATTGACACATACGGCAGTCAATTAAAAAAACAAAAAAAGAACCTGCAAGTAATCACTGACCCTTTAAAAAAAGTAATTCAGGAGACCAAGAAGTCTGAAAATTAGCTTAAAGATGACAGCGGCTATCACTCATAACAGAAACCATCGCGTACTGTGGAAATAACAAAAGGTTCGGACGCCAGCGTAGGCTCTTACAAGACTGTCACATTTTGGGGCTCCAGGTTGGGAAAATTATGAACTTTTTGCCTCATCTGTAAAGTTAGGTTTAAAAATATTTTATTTTGCAGAGTTGTAAGGATTCCTGATAATATAAATTATATAATTAGCAGAGTATCTTAAGTGGGTAACTATTCTTAGAAAAACGCAGAATATAGAAGATGCACATAACAAAGACCAGGATGTTTCTGGTTCTAGGTCTTTGCAGTGTTCACTAGTTCTGCCAGGCAGGCAGGACCACGAGAAACTTCAGCTGTCAGCTCCGGTGCAGATCAGATTATCTCACTGCGTGTTCCGTAAATGTGCAGGCGGCTGCCCATCTAAAATACAGGCACAGTGCCGGCAGGAAACCTGCTCCTTCCCTTCATTGATGAAGGTTAGATTCCCCAAGACTAGAAATGGAGAGTGTTCGAGAGGTGGTCCTCAACGCCGCCACTCCTCTCCCTGAAATTCACCTTCCCCCTGGGGACTGGTGATCACTTCTCTTGGCCTGGGAGAAGGGGAGGGAGATGGGGGTGTCATTGTTTCCCTCTTTACAATTTGAAATAGATACCTTAATTTCCTTCCTAAGTTCTCCTGGACATCTGAGACGAGATACAACATTTAAATAAGACTTGACTAGACGCTCAGGGATATTTAATTAAGAAATAAACTCAGTGACTAATATACAGCCACATATAACAGCTTACAAAATGTGACTTAGTCATGGGGCCGGCTCCGCGGCCGAGTGGTTAAGTTCGCGCGCTCCTCTTCAGCGGCCCAGGGTTTCGCCAGTTCAGATCCTGCACGCCAACCTAGTACCACTCATCTGGCCATGCTGAGGTGGCAGCCCACATAGCACAACCAGAAGGACCTGCAACTAGAATATACGACTATGTACTGGGGGCCTTTGGGGAGAAGAAGAAGAAGAAAAAAAAAGATTGGCAACAGATGTTAGCTCAGGTGCCAGTCTTTAAAAAAAAAAAAGTGTGACTGACTCATTGTCCTCATCTCAATATTTCCTGAATGTCAATCTCACGCTATGTTCTGCGTTAGGCTCTGTTAGTACCAAGGAGAACAGGATGGGATCCTATCCTGGAGCCTTCAAGCTAACAGCAGAGAAAGTCACGGTAATATTTTCACCAAAAACATCGAGTATTGAAAAAAGAGAGAGGCCTATGCACAGGGTTCAACCAAAACCCAGCATACCTCCTAGAGTAGAGGCTATTTCAACCTTTGCCCCCAGCACCACCCATCTAGGACATCCTCCTCTCCTTACACAGGAGAAGATGTCCAGGGCAGATGGTGCTCCTGCTACTTCTTACCATGGTCCCGTCCTCCAGGTCTCTTCTCCCTGCCTGAGGACCTGCCCTTCCCGCAGTGACTGGCACCAGTCCCTGACACTGCCCATCCATAGGCCCAGAGAGGATCCTTTTGTCTCTGGCCCCCTCACACCACATGGAGGAAAGAGAAGGGAGGTTATTTTCCCACGGTATGTGCCTAGAATGATGTAGAGCCTGCAGGCTTTTATAACTTGGATGAGAAGCTGAGAAAAATAGGTGATGGGGTGTGTCCATTAGACTGTTTGAACTGTCACATAGGCAGGTTACTGATTTATCAAGGACAACAGCTCAGGCCAAGAATGGATTTAGATTCCTCCTCAATGTGGGGAGACGGGCTCCAGTACCCCCTCCTCACTTCCACAGTGTTGTTAGAGTAGATATCCAAAACAATTGTGCAAATGCGTTTACTCTTCAAATCTCCTCTGATCCATCCAAATTCTCCCTTTGATGCAGCCCAGCCAACTGTGAAGGAGGAGGGATAACCATCAGAATGAAGTGGTCCGTTCCACAAGCCCTCCATCCTCCATGAGGCAGGCACAGCCAAAGGGCATGGGTTTGGGCTTTTCAGATCCCAACTCTGTCACTAACCTGTGTCCTCTGGGCCTCAGCTTCTTCAGCTCGAGGCTGGAGCAAGTCCTGTCTTGCATGGATGTTGTGCAGATTAGAACCAAGGCATGGCTAGAACACCTCCTCGTGTCTAACACATAGTGGGTGCTGTGAGGGGTGGCTGTAGTCATTATACGAGAAATCCCCTGCGAAGCATGCTGCTGAGCAAGCGAGCAGTGGCTGTCCTGTTCCACTGCCGGAGGCATTAATACCATGGAAGAGACCTGGCCTCAGAACTGTATTAAGAACATACATTTCAGATGCTTCCATGAGATGTCCGCAGTCTTCCAAAAGGGGATTCATGCCCTTAATACCACCCATAATCCAACTGCAGAATTCGTATGATATTGCTTTTTAAAGAAAATCAATGAATTTTCTTTGTTGTGTTACTTGTATACTTAAATTATAGCAAACTCTTGGTTTTATTTTCTTTGAAATTAACCTGGTTTTATTTTCTTGAAATTACGCTGGTATGCATGAATAACGAGCTCATGGACAAAGCAGAAAGCTCTTCTTATATAATCACAGCTCCTGGACATGCGACTTACATATGGCCTGCATGCACAGGCCCCTATGAAGGCTCTCTAGACTCTGCACGAATAGGCAGCCCTGGTCCCCCGGTATAAAAGCATTATTTTACAGGGTTTGCGTTTATTCAGGTCATTATCACATCAGAGTGGGATGGATATGGCCAGCTCCTGGCGGAAACATCACCAGTTTGTCTGCCACTGGGAAGTCCAGCTGGACTAATTGGTGGTTCATAGTCACCTTCATTTATAGATGGGCGAACTACATGAAGAGGCAGTTCATAAAAAGTGAAATGCATATGCCTAGCAATTGCTGGAAACAAGGAGAAATAAGAGTGACGGACACTCTTATACTGCTGATAGAGTGTAAATTGAAACAATCTTTCTGGAAAGTCATTTGGCAATATGTATCAAGAGCCTTAAAAAGTTCATGATTGAGACCACGAGCTTTGGAGTCAGACTGGCCAGGTTAAATTTTGGCCCCACTATCCTGGCTTTGAGCGCATTGAGCATGTTAGTTTACCTGTTTGTGCTTCAGTTTTGTCATCTGTGAAATGAGAAAGATAATATCTACCGTATAGCATTGTTTGGAGGATTCAGTGCAGTAAGGGTGCGGTAAACGCTTGGCACATGGTAAGCACTCAAGAAATGTCATCCCTGTAATAATCCTAAGGAGCTATTGAGAAGTGAGGTCAAAGTTTTATGCACAAATATATTCATTACAGCATTGTTTAAAATAAAGAAAACTTGAAAAAAAAAAACCTAAATGTGGAACAATGGAAAAAACAAGTAAATTGATTTACTCAAACAATAAAACAATTATGCTTCTATTTTTAAAAAATTATCTTTACCAGCTTTTCTTAATGACATGAAAAATGTTTTTTGAAACAATACGAATCAAATAAAGCAGAACAGAAACTAGATCAATCACAACATCTCAACTTTGTAAAAAATGAATGCACTTGTTTTAAATACTATGTGTCTAAAGGCCCCATGTGACCAGAAGGTCAAATCATTAACTAGTAGATTATGGTGATTTTTATTTGCTTCTTTTTGCTTATCTAAGTAGAAATAAGTGTGTGGTCACTATAGAAACTACTTCCCAATTAACAATTTTTAAAATAGTTTTTAAATGCATGGAAATAAATCTTGGGAGAAAATATGCACAAACGTTAAATGGTGGGATTATTGGGGACTTTTTTCCATTTCTTTAGGGATATTAGGAGACAACTAGTTTTCTCTGTGACGGATGGGTAGGCTGTGGTTAAGCAGAGAGAGAAATACCTTCTGTGAGTGTGATGAAGGTGCATTGACAGAGATTAGAAAGGAAACGACTTTTGGGAAGTGGCTGGCAATGAATAAACCTGCCAGAACAGCTAGATTAAAAGGCTTATAGCAGTGAAGAATGGGAAATAAAATTGGAAAACAGGGCCAGATCATGAGGGCCCTCAATCTAAAATAAGGTATTTGAACTGATAGGTCCTAAAGAGCCATAGACGACATTTAAACAAGAAGTGGCCTGTGTGTTGAAAAGCCAGCTGGAGGAGCATTAACTTGGCAAATATGAGTATGCATAACGGTGAAGGGAGAGTCTCAAGGAGTGGAGAGGGCTTTTTATTCATTCCTCCATTCATGTATTTATTCACTCAGCAGGCACTGAGCTCCTGTTCTCTGCTGAGCTCTCTGCTAGGCACTCAGAGTAAGGCAAGGCCTCAGGCTGCAAAGAGTTACCGGTCTACTGAGAAAATCGGGGAGAGAGAGCAGAGGGAACAAGGGTGGGTGCCCGTTAATGTCCAAGCCCTGAAGTGGTCGTTTCTACCTACGTAGTTGATTGAATTCTCAGCACACTTTGCTGTTTATTCTCTCTGACAGATAAAGAAACAGAAGCTCAGCATGTTTAAGGATGGCGAGGTGTCTCTGGTCACACAGCTGATCCCTGAATGGTTCCTTCTGTGATATCTTAGGGTGGAGGTTTGTGTCAGCAGGGAACAGCAGAATCCTAAAGGTCAGAGACGCTCCACAGAGAAGGGGATATTTGAGCTAGGACTCTAGTTCACGTGTGAAATAGGGCATTTCAGGCCATGCCCAGGACGGGGGCAATACCGTTAGGACTCTATTCCAACAATTCAGGCCCAAGGCAATAAAACTTGGAATTGGCAGAGAGAATGGAAAAGGAGGGTCAAGTGTGAGAGACATTGAGGAGAAACTGGCGTCCAGATTTCCAGCCCTGGGGGCAGCTGTAATTCCTGAAAGAACCGACAGTACTCTGGGGAGCGGCGAGCAGGTGGGAGGGTAAAGTACTGGCTAAATTTTGGCACAAGATTCTGTTCTCCACCGTCACACAGTGGCCCAATGAAAAGGCTAAGACGATCTCATTTTTCTAAGTCACAACTTTACTCATTGTTATCAGATTGAAAGAGAAGGAAGCTTTGAGTTTGTACTGGCACGGTCCTTCAACTTGGTTACAGATGGCCACGCGTTGGATGGCTGAGGACGTTGGCCTCCAGTGACCCTACGCTGGCCATACTCGCACACTCCATTTGCCTTTTGAGACACAATGCTGAGCCGAAACAACGTTCTGGCCCTTTTTGTGATAAACCAAGAGAAGGCTTTGGAAACAAACCGTTCCAGGATCAGGCCCATTTCAGGCATTCTAGGACCCCTTGGACTGCAGGGGACAGAAGCCCAAGTCAAGACAGCTTAAGGAGAATTTATTCTAAGGACATAGGAAGTTCTCAAGAAACACGGAATCAGGAACGCAGCTGAAGTCCCAGCACACAGAGAACCATGGACGTGAAGGCTTGGGGACTCGCCTTTTCTTGCCCCCCAACCTTCTCCAGTGCCGGATTCAGGCTCCACCATCTCCCTCTGCAGGTTAGGTTCCTCTGCTTCTCTGGTCCCCGGGGCAAGAAATGTGCTCCTGACAGATTCCCACCTTTATAATTTCCAGACACCAGCTCCTCTCGGTTTCCATTTCAAATTTACAAAGAAAGACCGATGGCAAAGCTTGTGTGGAACAGGCCCTGGAGCAGTCAGCTTGCTTGGGCCTCAGCTAACAGGCTTCCACTCCTGGAAGCAGATGGATGGTGTGTGGGGGGTTGGCAATTTCCAGAAGAAGGGAAGTGTGGGGCAAATAAAACAATAGGGGTCTCCCTGGTGAGACCGTTCTTAACTTCTCTAGGCCTATTTTCCTCACTTGGAACATGGAGACTCACTAACTACCTTGGACATTATTATTGTGAAGATTAAAGGGGATCAAAAGACATCGTGATACCCAGACTTCCCAGCAAGAGCTTCCGAAGACAGAAGAGGGGAGGCCAGGTCTGAGGAATCTCGCGGTGAAGCTCCAAACGCGACATTCTCTGAGGTCTTCTTTTCAGCTGAAAAACATATGAGCTATGGGAATTTAGCATATGATAAAATTGACATCTCAAATCAGTAAAGAAAAGATAAATTACTCAGTCAACGATGTTGAGACAGCTGGGTTGCCAGTTGGGAAAAAAAAAGTAGATCCTTCACAGTTTACATCAAATAAATTCCCAACGGAAGAAAGATTAACATGGAAAAAATGCAACCACAAAAGTACTTAGGAGAAGCCCCAGGGACCTGAGTGGAGCTCAGGACACCTCCCCAGGCCATGTTCTGTTCGGGCTGTGACTTGGCACCTAGAGCAGAGCTTCCACAGAGTCAGAGCTTCCTAAGATCGTGGTGGAATGAATTAATGAGAGAACGTTGTTTAATCACCTCAGCTGGGGAGAAGCCTTTCTAAGTATGGCGTGAAACTCAGCAGCTTTAAAAGCAAAGGTAAATCCAGCTACAAAAAAAAATTACAAATGACTATATGAGGAGGAAGCAAACTAAATCAAAAGACAAGCATACTAGAGGGAAAGACCAATTCAAATCACAAAAGGTACCTTTCCTTAAGATTTCAAGAAAGCCTAAATATGAAGGAAACAACTCAACAATCCAATAGAAAAAGGGGAAAATGATAGGAAGAAAGAGTTCCAAGAATAAGAAAAACAAATGGATCTTGAACATTAAAAAAAAGATACTCAACCTCCTTCACAATTTAAGAAAAGCAAATAAAAACTCTAACGAGATACAAGTTTTCAGCTATCAGATTGGCCAAGGTCAGAAAGTTTGAGAACACAGTATTGTCTATCGTGTATTGGCCAAGGGGTGGGGAAGAGACACTCTGATAGAGTATGGGATGGAGAGCTCTCCAGAGTGTGGCTGGACCACCCAGTGCATCCTCTGACCCGCTTCTCGGGTCCTACAGATGTGCTAGCGCATGTACCAATGAAGAATATTCAGGGTTATATTTATTGTAGTGTTGTTTGTAGTAGGAAAATATTAGCAATAACTATCATAGGGCTGGTTAACAAATTCTGGTACATCCATACCACGAAATATTGTGCAGCAGCTAAGGGAATGAAATAACTCTTTATGAACAGGCTATGAAAAGGTCTCCAAGATGTAGTGTTATCTGAAAAAAGCAAGCTGCGGAGTAGTGCGTATTTAATGTTATCATTTGTATTTTTTTAAAAACAACCTGCATACATAGGTGTTTGTATCATGTATAGATTCTCTCTCAGAGGATTCCCAAGAACAGTGGCTGCCTCCTGGGAGTTGAGCCAGGAGCTGGAGAACAGAGGGGTAAATTTTCACTCTAAACTCTTCTCTACCTTTCGAATTTTGTTTCATGAACGTGTATTCAAATAATAAATTAAGAAAAAAAAGTGTGTTAATTTAGCATTCTGCTCCATAATATATCCACAATTGATCTAATGTAGAAATAATGTTTTAAATTACTTACCTTACACTAATTAACTTTCCCTTCCAAATCCTTGAGTGAAATTAACATTCTAGAAAGACACGACACGTTTATCCTGGGACTCTGTCTCCTGGGCACACCAGCAAGTGTCCTCGTTCTGGAGAGAACAGAACTTTGCGGGAACTTTGTTTGGCACAGGCAGCGCTGCCCTGCAAATGTGAGTTCCGGGCTCTGTGGGAACGGGGCTGTTCCTGGAGAGGAGCTGAGGGAACCTCTGCCCCACCGGCCAGGACAGGAAGCTGGTGAGCGTCTCCCCCCCAGAGCAGGGCCTTGGGAGACATTGTCCCGTAAAAGCCACGGTTATAGAGAGTCCACATTCTCTAGCCTAGCCCAGTGCCTGGCACAGAGTAGGCACTCAAAAAAATGCTTCTGGAATGAATGAACATACCAAGAGTTACAGGATCTCTCAGGAGGGAGTGACAAATGCTGTTCAGAAGCTTTGGATGAAGTCCCATAAATAGGTGACATTTAACCTGGGGCTTAAAGCCAGAATCCCTCACCTGGAGGACAAAGGCATTCCAGGCAGAGAGAACAGCCTCTCCTTGGGGCACGAGAGGGGTGAGGAGCGGGGAGGCATCAGTGCTCAGTCACAGAGCTCCCACCCGCCCCTCTTGGAGCAGGAGTCAGAGGTGGTCAGTTGCCTGGGGGCAGGGTGTGTGATGGTGGTTACCTGACAGAATTCAAAGTTGTTTTTTTTTAATTTTGTCAGCAAAACCTGCCCTGAGCTGATCTGAAGCTTTATTCATCCCACTCTATGTGTCTAGCTATGTGTTCTGCTGTAGAAATATTAGTATGCTTGATTATAGGAAGCTGTTCCAGACCCCGCTGAAGGATTGTATAATATATCGTATGTGCACCGTGCTACTTTTCTAAAATCTGGAAAATTCTGAATTCTGAAACACATCTGGTCGCAAGAGTTTTGGATGAGGAATTGTCACCTAATACAATTGATCAACACACACAATGTTTAAAAATAAAAGCAATATAATGCCCTGAGTGTAAAATAAAGAATAAAAAACCCCACAAATTTATAATAATATAATATATATTTTGATTCATAAATACTGGGGCGGGACTACCCGAGAAGAGCCCGGAAATGAGTTGGATGCTTACCCTCAACATAGATTCTCCTGACTGTGGCAATTCAAAGGCAGCTGATAAAGTTGTGTATGCTTTTTTGCAACTCAAACACTAGGAGTAACATTGCTGTGATTTTCCAAAATGGTCAACAACCCTACGTAAAGATTCAAATATAAGAAAGCACAGATTCTCTCAGTTTACTCAATAGTTGCGTTCCTGGAAATCTGGTGCATAGAAAAACCATGCAAAATTACTTTGTGTTCATTTGTAAAACATAATTAGGCTTTAGGCTCAGATAATTATAATGAGGTTTTTTGCTTAATGAGACATTTGGAAATGATGCAGGATGCAGGACAATTCTTTGTTGTAGGCAACTGCCTCACACACGGCAGGGCGCCTCGCATCCCTGGCCCCGCATGTTAAATGTCATTAACCAGACCATTATGACAACCAGAAGTACCTCTCACGTTTCCACAAAGCCCCTGTGGTGCTGCCCCAGGAGAGGAGCACTGCTCACCCAGCCCGGCTGGGAACCAGCGCATGGAAGAAGCCAGCAGGGACTGGCGGATGATCCATGGAGTCCCAGGGCAGACTCTAGCTCAGCTGGGGAATCCTGCAGTCAAGTCTGGACTGAGCAGTTTGCATTTAAAAGACCTCGTTTTCCCCAGAACCTAAGGCTCAGGGAAACAGACTGGATTGAACACCTAGGTTTCTCACCAGCTGTGCCAGCGTGGAGATGTGGAGCTCCGGTTGGCCACCCTGCAGGAGGTTTTGGCCTCAGGTATCTCTCTGCGAGAGCAAGGTGGCGCCTTCTTTAATGGGCTGATCCACTGAAGTTGGGCACGTCAGGCAGCCTGCGGGCTGTGTGCCCTCCTTGAAGAGTAACTCCTCCAAGTCTCAGTGTATCTTAGTGGTTAGGAGTTACACATGACGGCGTTATTCACAACAGCCAAAAGGTATTTGGCAACCCAAGTGTCATCCATGGGTGGATGGACAAGCAAAATGTGGTGCGTACGTACAGTGGAATATTATCAGCCCTGGAAAGGAAAATTCTGACACATGCTACAATGTGGATGAGCCTTGAGGACATTATGCTAAGTGAAATAAGCCGATCACAAAAGGACAAATACTGTATGATTCCACTACCTAGAGGAGCCAAATTCGGAGAGACAGAAAGTGGGATGGTGGTGGCCAGGGGCTGGTGGGGGCAGGGAATGGGGAGTTGTTTAACGGGGACAGAGTTTCAGCTTTGCGAGATGATAAAAGTTCTAGAGATGGTGATGATAATTGCACAACAATGTGAATGTACTTAATGCCACCGAACTGTGTGCTTTAAAATGGTTAAGATGGTAAACTTTATGTTATGTGTGTTTTACCACAAATAAAATTTAGAAAATAGAAAAAACCCTAAGGCTCTGATGGAAACACTAGGAATCAAATTCTGACTCTGCCATTTACCAGAATGTGGGGGATCCTGGCCAAGTTAACCTCCCTAAGTCTCTGTGTCCCCATCTGTGGAACGAGGATAAGATTGTACTCTCCTCTTGGAGGCATTACAGGGTTCACTGGAGATTGTGAGTGTAAACTGTGGGCACAGTGCCTGCCAGGTACGTTGTCAGTACTCGGGAAGCGTGGTTATTGTCTTGCCTGCAGGTTTCACATATGCACGGCTCAGGGAAGCAGACATTCCCAAAGACACACTTAGGGCATTTGGCTTAACAGCAAGGTTAGAAGGACACTGACAAAGAAGAATGACGGGGGACCCCGGGTGGTGACCCTGCCTGGGTCTTTCCTGCTTGTGAGTCAGCATCCTCCCCACCGACAGCCAACAGTCCTCAGGGTCCTCCCAGCAACTTTGCTGTATCTAGAGAAAGCTCTTCTTCTTTTCCTTTTGTGAGGAAGACTGTCTCTAACTAATACAGCTAACATCTGTGCCAATCTTCCTCCACTTTGTATGTGGGACGCCACCAGAGCGTGGCTTGATGAGTGGTGTGTAGGACCACGCTGGGGATCAGAACCCGTGAACCCCAGGCAGAAGTGGAGACTGAGAACTTAACCACGACACCACTGTGCCACCCAGAGAACGCTCGTCTTAACCGACTCCCAGAGGGACTCTTCTCCTTAAACGTAAAACTGCCGCTATTCCCATTTAGACTCCTTGGGAGAGTTGATAATTGTTGTTGACAGCAATAAGAGTTCATTTTCCTTTGTTTTGATTAAACAATGATTTGAATGGAAAGTGCTTCCTGGAGCAGTAATTAATGACTGGCTGGAGGTGAAGCCAAAGGCACTTAACCCAGCTAGTAAATAGCTACCAGGAAACGTTAGACCTGGAGGGTAAAGTCACTGCCGGTACAAACTTGGAAACTGGTAGGAAGAAAAGGAGAAAAAAAAAAACCTAAGCAATTTCTTTTTTATGCAATGAAAAGTTTAAAAATGGAGCGCTGTGTTGCCATAGCCACCATTCCTGGCTCTGGGGGGCTCCAGGCTCTCCTCCACGCTGCCTCAGCCGCATGGCAATTAGACACGGTTTCCAGCAGGCCAGCTGTGCCTCCCAAGTACCTATAATGAATATTTGCAGCTCCAGGCTCCCGCGGAAATCCTCAAGCCTTCACTTGTCACCGTCATTTCCTTGGGAAGTGTTTCTGATTACACAGTGCTTGCTGCCTGCTCCAGGTCGAGTCTTCTGGTATACAACATACGAATTACATAAAACCGCAAAACAGTCAGGGGACCCTGGCGGGGTCCAAATTGCTATGTAGTTGTTTTTAACTTCGCAGTTAAGCATTACTGGGTGTAACAGGGCGTCATTTGCATGAGCGAAAACAACAGTAAAGGAACAGCACGTGCCTCAGTCTTTATAACTCTCTGTAGAGGTCAGAGCCCGCTTCAGCAAGACAGCCATATAATAATAGAATTTCCAGCTCTAACACACGGACTGTTTATTTTAACTGTTATAGCAGGGGTTTTGTGACGAGAGACTTCATTTTGTATTGTCACCTGGGACCTGCCATTTAGGGAACTTCTGGCCGTTTAGTTTCTTGGAGGTGGAAACATCACTACCTTTGCACTCTCTTAGTTTAGGTAATTCTCCAAGATGTAAGGCAACGCTCACCAACTATTCTTAGAGAAAATGAAGTCAAGTTAAATCTAAATCCAGATGCTGCTGTTTGGATGTTAAGTTTTCTTTGGAGTTGAGTAAACTGGGGGAGTCTTCAGCTCTTGAAGAAGAGGCAAAAATAATTTTCTGTAAGGATGGGTTTCTCTGTACTGGGGAACCCCCGCCCCACAGGAGGCGTCTGTGTCCATCAGCCTGCTCACCCGCCTGGTGTTATGGAAGATCCAGCACCTGCGGGACCGAGAGGTGATGCCTATCTGATCATCTTGTGGGGCGAGAGGAGCTGTGCTCAGTTGAGCCCCGAGGCAGCGCCCACTGGGGAGGGACGGTTCTGGCTCCTGCTTGCAGTGAAGCTGATGCAAGAACCTGTCCTGCCCCCATTCCCTAAGGAATTTCAGCAGGAAGGGGCAGCCGCAGCAAGAAATGCCATTTGCTCCAGGCTTCCTTCTGCCCACTGGCTCCTCCTCTGCATCTCTAAGCCCTGAGTGCCCAGGGCTCAGTCAGGTCCTCTTCTCTCTGTCTACGCTTGGTTCGTAAGTAATCTCATTCAGTTACGAGGCCCTAAATAAACACCATCTGTAGCAGATTGTATTTTCCAGAGTTAGCCACAACAATGTCTCCATCCTACATGTTCTTCTACAGTGTGATCTTCACACTCCTTCCATCAAGAGAATGGGTGTATGTCCGTCACCCTCCCTACCCCGCCTTGAATCTATGCGGCTGTGACTCTCTTGTAGCTCATGGAGTGAGGTGGATATGATGCTGCATGACTCCCAAGGCTAAGTTAGGAAAGACGGCGCAGCTTCTGCCTTGTTCACTGATAAATGCTCACCTTTGGAGCCCTAAGCTGCCATGTAAGTAGTCCAACTACCCCAAGGCTGCCATGCTGTAAGGAAGCCCACGTCACGTGAGACCCACCATAAAGTATTCCAGTTGACAGTCTCTGCTGAGGTTCCAGTGAATAGCCAGCCTCAACTGCCAGATGTGTGACTAAAGATGCTTCCAGATGACTCAGCCCCAGCTATCATGTTGCCTCCAGTCCTCAAGTCTTCTAAGCTGAGCCCCCAGAAATTGTGGAGTAGAGACGAAACATTCCTCCTGTGCCCTGCCTGAATGTTTAACCTACAGCTTGGTTGGCGAATGAGAGAGCTGTTTTAAGCTATGTTTTCGCATCATTTCTTATACAGCAGTAGTATCTGGAACACCACTTCTGTGCCAATGACTCCTAAGTTTATATCTCCAGCTTAGGCCTCTCTTTGAGCTCTAGACTCACATATCCCACTGTTTATTTAGTGTTTCCACTTGGATGTCCAACAGGCTTCGCAAAGAACACAACCCAGATCAAACTATTGATCTTCCCTACCCTGCCAAGCTGCTCTTCCCTCGTGTCCTCATTTCAATAAATGACACTGTCACTTACCCAATACACAGTTGCCTAGGCTAAAAATCTAGATATCCTCAGTGACTCCTGTCTTTCCCTCCCAAATCCATCAGCAAATCCCATCAGGTCTACCTTCAAAACATTTCCCAAATAGGACTCCTTCTCACCTACTCCAGTGGTATAACCCAACCCAAACCACAGCATCTCTCTCCTGGATCACTGCTACAGCCTCCTGTCTGGTCTGCCTGCTCCCACACCTGGTCTGTAGCCTCCCTCCCCAGCCAAGTCACCAGAAGCCACAATAATCACCTTAAGATGTAACTCACATCACGACCCTCAGCTCTTCCTTGTTCACTCCTCTGGCTGTTGGCTGGGAACACACATCCGGCCTCTCCGTGTGGCCTGGACTTTCTCACAATGTGGTGGCTGGTTCGTACATACAGCATGTATCCTGGGAGAGAGAAAGAGCCAGGAGTGCCTCTCAGGCCTTAGCTGTGGATGTCCTGCGGCAGCACTTCTGCCACGTTCTGTTGGCTGAGGCCATTACAGAGGTCTCCCAGGTTCAAGGGCAGGGAACACAGACTCCATCTCTCAATGAACCCTGTTAAGGTCACATTCTGAGAAGAGCATAGAAGATGGGATATATACTGGTGCAGCCATCTTTGGAAAATACAATCTGCCATACCATCCAAGAAGATTTTACTACAGAAGAAAGTTGAGGGGCCGGCCCAAGGCCGAGTGGTTAAGTTCACACACTCTGCTTCAGTGGCCCAGGGTTTCACGGGTTCAGATCCTGGGTGCAGAGATGGCACTCTCAGCAAGCCATGCTGTGGTGGTGTCCTACATAGCAGAGCCAGAAGGACCTACAACTGGAACATACAGCTATGTACTGGGGGGCTTTGGGGAGAAGAAGAAAAAAAAAGAAAGAATATAGTCTGAGCAACAAAAAATACCACAAGCAAAATGTAAATGCAAAAGACAGTATAAAGAAATGCTAACTCTTTCCTGAGCCCCTCACTCAGCCCTTCCTCTGGGCACTGTGGGTTAATTATAAGCATATACACTGGTAATAGCACTACAGGAGAAAGTGGGTTGACTGTGCTTGCTTCCTCTTTTCTGTTTTTTTAAAGATTTTATTTTTTTCCTTTTTCTCCCCAAAGCCCCCCGGTACATAGTTGTATATTCTTCGTTGTGGGTCCTTCTAGTTGTGGCATGTGGGACGCTGCCTCAGCGTGGTTTGATGAGCAGTGCCATGTCCGCGCCCGGGATTCGAACCAACGAAACACTGGGCCGCCTGCACTGGAGTGTGCGAACTTAACCACCAGGCCACAGGGCCAACCCCGTGCTTCCTCTTTCCTTTGAGGGCAGGAAGAAGAGAATGCTCTCTCCTTCGTCTGGACCTGTAAGCCTTGCTTCAGAGGCCACTTTCTCACAGACCCTCCCAGATCCCCACTGCATGGGCACTGAGAGTTTGTACCCGTCTCATAAGGTACTTATCCTTTCTCCCTTGTGTTACAGTTATTCAATTATCTCTTTTAAATCTTCCCTCTCTCTAATCCCTCAATGGTATATTCAACTATAAATTTCTCAACGGGAAGGGACTTTTTTGATTTGTCACTGTTCCCTTCCCACCCTGGTCTCTGCACTGTTCACAGGTGTTAATTATTCAATGCACGCTGGTGGAATTCATGAAGAAGCAGTTGGGTATCGGTGTCTGTCCCATCTGTATTTAAAAATCCTGGAATATAGTAGGTGCTCAATTAAAACATGTTTTTAGTGAATGGATTGCTATCTACTAAATACAGGACACTTGGGGGAGGGAAGCACGAGAGTGGATCCTGCCTTCAGTCACTCTTTCCACCCTGCACGACAAAAGAAGAGCTGTCACCAGGCAGGACGTGATTGTGACTTATTGACAAAAGTCTGTGGGACTCAGAGAAAGCTTTTCTAAGCCTACACAGCCAAAGTCAGAAAATGTAAGGGAGGAGATTGTTTCTACCACATAAAAATGAAACATTCTGTACTTCAAAAAAATCATAAATACAGTTAAGGCAAATGGCAAACGAGGAAAAAGTTGCCAATAGATTAGCAAAGGGTTACTATCCTTAATATTTGAAGAGGTGGTCTCTATCAGTAAGAAAAAGACAAATATTACAAAACATTAGGGAAAGGATATAAATAGTGAAAAGAAAAAGAAAAATATAAGTAGTTAATAGATGAAAAAAACCCTTCAGCCTCATTAACAATCATAGAAATTCATAGTAAAATCATATTGAAATAACATTTTTCTTTTACCAAATTGGCAAAATATTTTTGTTAAGATAATGTGCAATGTTGGCAAGACTGGGAAGACCGAAAATTGATGTTTAAAGTTGCATGTCAAAACCTTTAAAATGGGCATGCTTTGTGAACCAGCATTTCAACATCCCCAAATTTATGCCAAAGAATTTATTGCTGAGGTTTGCCAAGATCTGTACACAAAGACGCCTAATGAAGTATTGATTTTAACAGCAGAAAATTGAGATTAATGTTCAGCAATTGGGATTAATTTAAATTGGTTAAACAAATCATAGCACCACCCTGTAATGCGATATTATACGGCCATTTCAAATGCTGATACACAATAATATTTAACAAAGCGAGAACATATTCATGTTATATAGTGAATTTAAAAAGTCAGTTTATCAAGCAAATGTACAGTCATTTTATTATTCATCACATATTTTTTATGTATATGTATTTATATTCCATAAATACAAACATGCATAGATGAAACCTAGAAAGATTTTCACCCAAAATTTTGGGATTCTGTGATTTTATTTTTCCTATCTCTCTTTTGTATTTTTAAACTTTCTATGCTAACATTCTTTTCCTTGAGGAAAGAAATACCATTATTTCTTTTAAGTGGTATGGAAGTTGCCCCTGGAATAGAGAGAGGAATGCCAATTCTGGCTGTTTCTCTGGAAACATCTCCAGGCCCCTGGGCACACGTTTACCACAGCCCGTTCTCTCCTGAGAGTGGAGTGGGGTGGGAGGACTTCCGGTGAAGGTTTGTACTTATGGCTGGTCCTTCAGTCAATTTGTAAGACTGTGGGAAGAGGTGCTTCGAGTTCCCTGGAGCTGGTGAACGTACATCAGGAACGTACATTCCTGTCATTCTGTCTACATCATGCGGGAAGACCTGTGAGAGGAGGCCTTTGTTAATCTAGACATCACCCCAGCCCCACTGGGAGCATTCAGTTCTGTCCAAGCGATTTGGCTTGTTTCCTCCTGACAGAAATAGAGGGATGATACAATCAGCTCTGCGCACGGCACATGGGAGTGGAGGTTAAGTGAATTACAACATTCTGCCCCAAAGTAAAAATGAGACGGGTGTGAGAAGTTGGATTGTAAGAGGGAAACCAAATTTACTTATTTTCTCCTTTATTTAGCTCTCAGTTTTGTGAGGATACCAAAAATCACACAAAGAAATCTGATGCGAATCATCTCTAAAACTAAAACATAACATAAACCAATGGTTCAGACTTCCTCCTCTATTTCCAAACGCAATTCCTATATAAAACCACCCATTTCACCTTGGGGACCACTGAAACAAGTGAATATTATAGGACAAAAAAGGGGAAGAAGTCTTAAAACTATGTGTGTTCAGATGTTTGCATCAACTATTAAAATCCGTCAGTTCACAATGCAGAATTCCTCCTGCCCATAGGTTTAATCAAAATCATTTCCTTTGACCCCAAGGTATTTTTTTCCCGTTTTATTATTGCTAGTGTCAAAAGCTTAGGAAATGTCTTAGAATGCACAAGTGGTTTAGCTGGCTTTTTATAAATTTCATTTGGATTCAGGAAGTTTGAATGACATAAACAAACTCTGTAAAGATGCTTCTGGAAAGTTTATGGCTCCTCTCAGAGGTTCCCTGAGAGTGCTCAGCTCCACCACACCTCATGGGACCCATGACCCAGGACAATGAAGTCAAAGGCTGTAATTGTCTCTCAACCTTATTCAGGCTTGAAACCTGGAAGCACCACAGAAAACAACAAGTTCAGTGACACATCTCATTGGCATCTTCCCTGTGCCAGCAGCCACCTGCTGAGGGCCAGGGCTGTAGTGGCGTGTTCTAGTCCTTGACCTGCTGGAGTTTGTAGCTGGGGTGAGAATGGAGCCAAAGAGGGGACATTATTTAATAGGCTTCTGGGTGTTTCTGTTTATTTTACTCTTGGACAAACTGATGAAGGAAATGGTTTTCAACAACCTATTTGATAAAACTATTCGCTTGTTTAACTGAATTATCTCTAAAAATGCTGAAGGACAATTTAATAATCACGCAAAGTCCCCCAATTCTCACTAAATGTGTTCACACGTCCTCCAGCTGTCCCATGAATCTCTCTCTTTCGTTCCTCCACATTTCCCCAAATTTCCCCCCAGCTCAGCTGACTCTGGCTCTCCTCTCTGTCTCCTTTTTCTCATCCTTTTCCAACGGATTTTTCCGTCATCCTCTAGCAACTCGCCGCTCTTTCCCATAAGTCAAATTGGCCTACCTTGGCCCTCCTCATTTTCTCCCTTACCCTAGCCCCACACAAAAAGGCGCAGAATCTACCAGGAAAGGCAGAATTCTCCTTATTGGATGTGATAACTCCAAGTTTTAGATACAGTTAACTCACGGGACAGATGAGAGACCCGAACTTGGAGAGAGTGAGTAACTTACCCAAGGCCACACAGCCAGCAAGTAGCAGAAGTAGTCTTCAAAATTCCTCATTCCAAATTTGGGCTGTTTCCAAAATACAACGGGAGGCCCCCAGGGAGGGCTCTGGGTAGATGAGGAACAGAATTAAGTCATATTTAATGACAGCCACATCCTCTCAGATTCGTGGGGTGGCATCTTCCACGCCCAGGACAGGAAATGGCCCTTCTCCCAGGAAGCTTCCTGTGGTGCGTGTCTCAGGAGGCACATTGTGGAAAAAAGCATTCTTGTTCTCAGAGGCCTGCATCTGCGCAGCATGGGGGCCATTCACACTGTGTTCCCAAGAATGGCGCCCCCTGCAGTTGCCTGAGGCCTCAGCCCGGGCTGCACACTTCCTTTATTTCTAATAGTGTTTTTTTGGAGGTCTTGAAGGGAAGAACTGTGACATCTGCCCTTGGAATGTTTCCCAGCCCTGCTGACATTCAAAGCCCGCATCTGTTCCGGGGTCTTAAGTTTCTGATTCCTCCCGCCAGTTCTCACTGACACTTCAGGCAGGGACAAATAACCCAAGCTTAAAACTCAGGTCGTGCTATAAACCTACAAGAGTCAACTCCTCTGGTGGCTGGAAGTGTTTCAAAGGCTCTGAGAAAAGGGTATCCCAAAATGTATGTGTAAATATATGATCGTATTCTCTCAAAGTCACTGTTATATAAAATTCAAAACCAACCGCTTTTAGGTGAGAGTTTATGAGGCATTTTGGTGAGTATGGGGGTCAGGGAGGGGATGAGCAGGAAGGGAGGGGACTTCAGGGTTTCTGAGGGGGTAGGGGCATCTTCTTCCCGTTCCTCCCTTTTAGGTGGGTCTCCCTGATTTTGCTGGGCTCATCAGAGTCAGAACTCCACTTTCCCATGGCCGAAGGCCCCTGGCATTTTCCTATCTAAACCCCCTGGGGAGCTGGGGACCAACGCAAAGACAAACCTTAGTGAGAAAAGCAGTCTTGATCTGTGGACCAACGCAGCTTTAAATGAGTGAAACTCCGTGTGCTTGGGGTTGGAATGAGCTTGAATTGCCTCACTCATTTTTAGTGCCCATCTTTGATCTGATTTTAGCATAGTGACCAAGCAACAGCCGATTGGTTCACAAAAGCCAGAATGGAAGGTAAGCTGAAAGAGGCTTCTGGAAAGCAATGCTACCTAAAACGTGGTGCTGTGAAGGCTATAATCTACCAGCAAGCTTCCAGATGGGATTAGGGGTATTGAAGCAAAAAAGAAGGCAGTTATGGGTTTTATTCTCCTCTGTACTCAATCAATGAAAGTGACAACCTTGTGTGATGACAATAAGAAGCGTGTGTCTTTAGTCTTTGTCACTGATTCCTGACACAGAGCTCCTAAATCTCTGGAATTTCCTGAATGATAGGAGCCTCTTTTGTTCTAATTAGGTTTCTCATGGCTGGCCCCTAGGTGGCTTCAGGAATAGGGGCTAATCTCCAAAAAGATCAAGCCATCAAGAGAGGGTTGGCCCTCCGGAAAGGGGGAGGGGCTTGAGCTTAAGTTCAACCACCAATGGCCAATGACTTAATCAATCATGCTATGCAATGAAACCTCCATAAAAATCTGTAAACAATGGGGTTTGGAGAGCTGCTGGATTGGTGAGCACGTGGTGATGCTGGGAGCGTGGCACACCCAGAGACGGCATGGAAGCTCTGTGTCCCTCCCCCGTACCTTGCCCTGCACATCTCTTCCATTTCGCTGTTCCTGAGTCGAATCTTTTCTAATAAACCGGAAATATAAGTAAAGTGTTTTCCTGAGTTCCATGAACGATTCTACTGAATCGTCCAACCTGAGGAGGGGGTTGTGAGAACCCCTGAATTTATAGCCGGTTGGTCAGAAGTACCAGGGACAACCTGGGACTTGCAGCTGCCATCTGAAATGGGAGCAGCCTTGTGGGACTGAGTCCTTAACCTGTGAGGTGTGCGCTGACTCTGGGTAGTTAGTGTCAGAAGTGAATTGAATTGTAGGACATCCAGTTGGTGTCTGGAGAGTTGGAAAATTGGTTGGTGTGGAGGAAAAAACTCTTACTTGGTGTCAGAAGTGGAATGGGTGAAACAGTACATCTTACAATGTTCTTTTTTGAGGACTGAGAGTTCTGGAACACTGAGAAAATTAGCACTAGAGGATGAGAATAGAGCAAGGGGGAGACACTTAGATTTCTGACCGTTTCTGTTCTTTCACTCTTGGGCAAACTGATAAAGGAAAATGGTTTTAAACAGCCTACTTGATAAAACTATTTGTGTATTTGAGGTTTTGGGGTGTTCTGTTTTGTTTTTTTAAGATAAGTAAAAGTTAACTGATACACAGTACTGCGGGGGGCATCCTGCAGTGTTGTCCTGCTCCACCGACTGTGGGAAGGACTTAGCAGGCTGGGACTCATGAGTGACCTGCTGGCTCTTGGCGCTGCTGGACCAACAGCTGGGCCGTAGACAACACTCTTTTTAAGGAAGGTTTTCCCAGACTGGCCTGAGGAGGCTGCTCTTCTGCCCTGGCTTGTTGACCTGCTTTCTGCAGGCAACGTAGGAGACAGGTCCAGCAGGGCTGATATGTCAGATGAAGGATGTACGGACATAAGTACAAATCAATGACATGTACGTAACATTCAAAGTTCTTCATATATTTTTATGCTACATAAAATTAACATTATATTTATAATTTATGTTTCTTAGTATCAAAGCATGTTCACAATGCAGAGATGATTTAACAACATATTCTCTAAACGTAGCTGTAGAATCTTAAGAAACTGAAATAAGATTTTAGACAGAGGCACACTTACTTTCAATGGGTAAAACTCCGCATGCTTGGGGTTTGAATAAGCCTGAACTTCATAATTCATTTTTAATATTTGTCTTTGATCTACTTCTTGCATAATGATCAATCAACAGACATTTGAGTGACTACTTGATGAACCTTTGATGTAGGTGACACTGTGTGAGATTCATTATCTCATGTCCTGTTCGGACTCTGTGGATAAGAAACATATTCTTTCTAGTTTGGTGTTCGGAAGAAACCCCTTCATCAATTTGTGTTGGCCCTAGCAATCTGGAGTCTATTAAAATGTGGAGTAGAATAAGATTGAAACTTCAGAGTAAAGAGCTGAGTAGAGTCCTTCTAAAAACCCAATTATAGCTACACTAGAGTAGTGTGTCCAAGCTGTGGTCTTCCTAGAAACTGCTGGAAAACTGTCTTCACAGAAACTCTCCAGTATTCCCCCCACCCCTGAGCGTTTGTATGTGAACAGCATCATCTGCTTTGAGTCTCCAGTTGTTTTCCCGAGGAAATACGCCATTGTTATCAAGTGTCTGTATGTTGTGAAATGTTCACCGCTTCTCAAAAGATCTTCATTAAGAGAAATGTGTTCTAGCAAGCATAGCAATAAGAGCCACACACACACCCCCTTCAACAATTCAGAACACTCATGCCTGTGTCAACATGATGTCAGATAAGCACCAACCCAAGAACCCAAACATGGTGTTGGCAGAACTGTAAACAAAGAAAAACCGTGGCGTTCTGCTTGCCCTCACCTCACCCGCCTCCATGGGTGCTGTATTTTAAAGCCTTTTCATTATATAGCCAACACTCTCCTAATTTGTATCTACTTGGCCATTTTACTAGGAAATACAGTTTCTAACTTTTAAAAGAAAGAGAAATCTTTCTTAATTATAGGACTGTGAATGGCAGTAACTGAGTTAAGGTATAAAAGATGTATGATATGTAGTTTTTTAAAAATCACACTTGGAAGGAAGATAATGATTTCTTTCAGGCTATCGTGAGTATTACGGCCCCAGCGCATGCAGGAGTCACACAGGAGGTTTATTTTTGTTACAGTTTGTATCATGACTCATAGATTTATCAGCTCTTGGTGGAACTGATAGATCGATGCTTTTTAAGCCGGTTCCAGGCCCCATGCTGCTACTGATTCAGTTACCACATTCTGGTAAATATTATTTAAAAACACTCCAGTCTATCGTTAATGATGCCCCTAGGTGAATTTCTTTTCAGGCTTGGTACCAATGTTTAGAAAATAAAAAAACTGAATAAATCAAAAGGAATCTATCAAAGCCTCGAGAGAAAAAAGAAAACATTTTGGGACAAACTTTTCCCTTGGATTTGATCACATGAAAGCACCCAAAGACTATGAATTTGGTTTTCTCTCCATGTGGAATGGCTGTGCTCATCCCCTTTCTTGGGAGTGTGTCTGGGCTGTTTGTCCAGGGGTAGCCAGTGACGATTCCTTGTATCAGGCTGAGGCACTGGTGTCATTTGACCAAAAGAGATCTGAGGGATCTGAGGCCAGAGTACGTGGAAACCAGAGGGTGAAGCAACAATGAGTCAGAGGCAGGTCCACCGGAGAAGTCAAGAGCCCAGGAGTATTCAAGGGCTGAGTGCGACAAGAAGGCCAGAGTGCAAGTGCATGCCCGCTAGGAAAGTCATTAGCGCTGAAGTCCTAGGTCAGGACATGGTCGGGGATGAGGCCTTTGTTCATTTTCTTTCCTTCTTCCAATTCTGTACTTCCTACAAATGTTCCCTCTCTTTTTCTATGGTTATTCAAGACTTGCCCCTCTTTTAAGATCAGAGTCACATCCTCTTTTGTTTCATAAAGCACTTCCTGCCAACTTGAAGCCACAGCTATTCCTTTCTTTGACTTAGGCTATTAACCATTGGCACAACTCCTTTAGGACTTAATCTTATGGGGTCTTTTGACATTCGGACTTGTTGTTTCAATGTGTTTTGCTTCCCCAAATCAGACTATAAGCTACTTAAAGTTAGGACCTGATCAGTAGTGCAGGAGGCCAGAGCAGAAATGCTGATTCCAAAGGTCAGGCTTGCTTACCCACTGATGGAGCTACTGGCCTGTGGCTTACCAGATTTTCCTGAATGGGGACAGGTTGCTCCCAGAGCCTGAGTGGGGGTTGAGTCTTCTAGGGTAAGTGGTCCTCGCACAGCCTCATGGGAGTATGGGCATAATCTCCCGGTGGTGCTTTCTCACTATTTACCCTCTTACCATTTTGCTCTTCAATTCTCTTTTAGCCACGTTTATGCTACCTTTTCTAGATTATAGGAAATTTCCCCCTCTTTCTGAAACCCACAAATGTTATATTCTTATTGTATCTCAATATTGTGCTGACTTTAGACTCTCGGCCAGCTATTCAGTCTTTGGCTTTCTTGACCCACTTCTTACAGTTCCTTGGGGTTTTTATTATTCATCCTCTACTTATCCTTCCCAATCATGGGCCATGTGCTTTTAAGATCAGGGAAATAAAGAGCTTCCTCAGGGGCCACTTTGGCGCTTTGGTTTCCTCAGGTCAGTGCTGTTTGGTGGGGGCACTATTGGCATCATAGGGGGCAATTCTTTGGTCCCTGGGTTGAAGGACTTTTAGCATCTTTGGTTCTCCACTCACTGAGAACCAGCATTGCCACCAGGTAATACAACAAGCAAAAATACCCCCCCAAATGTCGCCTGGTTGAGTCACATGGCTCTAGATGCTGCCTCCTCATCCCGCACTTCAAAAACAAACACATTTTCTCCCTAAATTGGATTGATTGATTGTGTTTCTTTTTTGAAAGCTCTTCATATCTTTAAGTCATTCTTCCTTTGAGTTTTTTCCCCCTCTGAATGAGTCATATATTATTTTATTTTGTTTTGTTTTACTTATTATTACGGGAAATGTCAAACATACACAGAGAGAGCAGTATAATGAATCACCATGGACCTGTCACCTAGTTTCAACACTTATCAATTCATAGACGATCCTGTTTCTTCTATACTCCTGGCTAATACCCTCCACCCGCTTCCTGCTGCCACTAGATAATTTTGAAGGAAATCACAGACATCATTCATTGTATGTACTTTGGATAAATTTCTTGATAGCTTTTTGTTTTTTTTTAACTCAGTAAGAGTTAAGGTGAAACACTTGCTTAATTCTGCAAGACTCCGCCCTTAGATATCACCTACACATTCCTTCTGGTTCACATGGCTTGAATCCAGTGTTGTAACTACCTTTCTCGATTCCTCTATATTCTGACACAAAAATGCCAAGGCAAGTCAAGAATTTGTCAGATGCTCTGTTTTTAGCAGAAGGAAACTTTAAGCAGCTGTTTGGACCATTCAAGTCTTATTACTGCTCTATGCTTTATCTGTGCTACTTTGGTGATCTGTAGTAGGCAGTTGACATCCACATCTTCTCTTGGGTGGAGTGAAATATAGTTTAACACCATCCAAATATCACTTCTATTTCTGCCTCTCTTTGTATTTCCAGAGAAGCTCTCCACCAGACTGGAAACTCTGAGCCCGTGATTTAAGCAACACTCCTATTTCATGCCTTGCCTGTCCCACTAATTCGGAAAAGGTCTGTCCTTCTGATGCACCTGAGTTACAATTCCCATTCCAGCGCTTAATGAAACCAAAGAGATTGCTTTTCAGTTGTGTCTATAAAAGTACTTTGAAAATGAAGGGAACACTTGTTGAGTTGGTTAATGGTCGAGTGCTAATATGCAACAGAAGATTGACATGACTGGGTCTGTCATGACTGGTTCTTAAACCATTAGGACAGCCAAATGGTGGGTGTGTCCTGCTTTCTTCCTTCGTCCCCTCATGGGATGCCTTTGCTGGCTATTTGATTGTCTAGTGATTAGAACTGATCCACTCGCTAACTTGGGGGCAGCTCTTTGAAAACGAATTGATGAACTGTGTAAACTATATGCTTGACCTGCAACACTCCTAAGTGCCAAACCATTGACTCTGAGGCCCCTGGGCTCTTCAGTTTATGCAGGGAGCCATGACCTTGACCTGGAATGCAACTTTGGAGCCAGTCCTCTCACTGAATCATGGTTATCCCCTTAGATTTTTTCCCCCAAATCTAACTCTCCTCCAACTTCTTGCCACTAGATGAGTGTTTAACCAGTCTGTAGATCTGCGTTGGAATAGTTTGGAGGATTCCTGTACACCTGGGCTGCAAGCAGCTCCCTCGGAAGGAAGAGGATGTTAAATGCTCATATTAAACACTCCACAGGAATGCTTAGAGTGTTATATTCAATTAGTAACTGCTCTGTTGTTTAGAAAAGTCTTGTCAGAATACTTTTCAATCTAAATTCCACTCCTAAAAAGAGACATAATTTCAACTGCCTTATCTTCCTTCGTACTCGTAACATTAACCCTAGATTAGAGGATGTGGTGGTATTATTATTGACATTGGCCAAACGCTGAGAGGGAGCTAAGTAACTTGCTAACCTCAGACAGTTCATTAGCAGGGAGTCTAGAGCCGATGTCTCTGCTAGAAGAGAGGGCAGTTTGCGGGGCCTCATCTGCTCAGTCCACCTGCTTTCGCTAGTCACAGTCGATACTAATGCAGTCCAGTAAGGCCATTTAAATGGCCATTGACAAATGAGCATCGTGAGCTGCAGTGTGCAAGTAAAGGAGACAAAGAGGATCCTCACCCTTGCCTATTTCCTCGAGTTGTTGTGGCAACTAGAAGTGTAAATCTATGTGAAAGTTCTTTGTAAGCTATAAAGTCCTATTCAAATGAAGATAACAATGATGATGCTAATAGCCTGTGGAGTATTTTGTTAGCCAATCATTGAGCTAAATTCTTTATGCATCATCTCATTTAATTCTTGTAACAATTTTATAATGTTTTTGTTATTATTTTCCTATATATAAACATCTAGGGGATAGTGCAAATATAGGAGTAGTATAAACATGTTTAATAAGACAGCTTTTAGTGCTGTAAAGACTACCCCTATCGGGGCCAGCCTGTGGCTGAGAAGTTAAGTTCATGCGCTCCGCTTTGGCGGCCCAGGCTTTCATCGGTTCGGATCCTGGGTGTGGACATGGCACCGCTCATCAAGCCATGTTGAGTCGGCGTCCCACATGCCAAACTAGAAGGACCTACAACTAGAATATACAACTATGTACTGGGGGACTTTGGGGAGAAGAAGAAGAAAAAAGAAAACAAAAAACAAAAAGAGGACTGGCAGCAGATGTTAGCTCAGGTGCCAATCTTTAAAAAAAAAAAAGGACTACCCCGGGGCAATCTCACTCCAAATCCTTGATGCTACTAGAAAAACAGAAAAGGAACAAGAAGACCCAATGGGTACCCCAAATAAATCAAATGAGACACTAACCACAGCCTTCTCTGGCATTCCTAATTCATCGCTCACTTTACGGGGGTTTCCAAACATCTAAATGTCTATGTTCATATAGACTGTTAGATATGTCAGCAGTGACCAGGAATTTCTAAAGAACCAGGATCATCTTTTTCAAAATCATCACTTTAATGATGATCCATCGCCACTCCTTTGGTCCAAGCTCCTCTAGGTGGTGGCCTCATCTGTCACTCCACCTCTTCAGAGTGGCAAAAGGAGAAGCCTGCACCGGCAGCTACTGTGAAAGCAGAGAGAGCCCGGGGCTGGGAGATGAAACGCCAGCTCCTTTCAGGATGATGTTACTTCCTTTTTCAGACTAAAAACCAGTCTCCTCATATTGGCTTGTCAAGGCATGAGTAGCAATGTGGTTCCTAAATGTCTAACAAAAGGGAAATAATTTAATAAATTATAGTAAAGCCACACCATGGAATATTACAAGCCAATTAAAATGATTTTTTTAATGGGGAAATTATAGCATGGGTAAATCAACAAAACGGTAAATAATAAAAATCAGGATATAATACTGTATTTGTGGTGTGTCCATCCATAAGGTTGTTTTACACACACACACACACACACACACACACACGGTATGCATCAAAATGTGAATATTGGGGGTCATGAAGTTTTAAAAAATTTTAATTATTATACTTTTCCTTATTTTCTAAATATTCGATAATGAACATTTATTATTTTTATAATAAAAAGATGGATGTAAAATAGTAAAGGGGTTGTATATTGTGGTTTAAACATAGACAAGAGTTTCTGAAGATTATGGTTCCCAAAAGTTAATGTGTGGTTTTAATATTCCTGTTTAATTGTGAATACAACTAACATTTTTCTGTTGCTTCCTCTTATTGTAGGTGCTTTTTAACAGATTCCTGTTGCACTACATTGTTGCAAGTTTCCTAGCACCTATAGAATTTCCCAGGAGTACATGCTAAATGATTTGGGCAAATGACTTTCAGACGACTGGGGCTCAGCCTAGCGAAAGAACCCTGCAGTGCACTGAGAAGCGTCTTCAGACTTCGAGGAGATTATTTAAATTTGCCTAAAGCTCTCAAAGTGCTCCTTGAAAGTTCTGCTAAACAAAGAACCAAACCAAGAAAAACCTCTAGGGAATAAATGTTGCTAAAATGGTAGTAAGATGCATTTGTATGAGCAGGAATTTGAATATTAAATGTTGAAAAGAAAGACATTTATTAATTGGAGATAAACTCCTGACAACCACTTGAAATGTAAATGTGGGACATGATCATAATGCAGAGATATTAAGTTCTCCCTTAGAAAAGTATTTTTAAAACTTCATTAGAAAAACAAAACAAAACTTAATTAGGTTGTATTTGCCAAAGGTTGGCCAGCCCTCGTGGAGAAGACAGGGCATCTTTCACGATACCCAGTGAGCTGGCGCTTGTTGCCCATGGGTTATGAGGAGGTCTGTGATGAGACCTGGATTAAAAGTGGACACTGGTGTGGCAGAGCTTCATCTCTAGAGCTCAAAGGCATGGATTGTGCTCCTGTTTGCTCTCAGACCAGTTCCCTGCCTCTCCCCAGCTCCCGTCTGCTATTTCAGGGAACCACACCTTGCAGAGTCCTTGCCCTTTGGCTTGATGTAGCTTCCATTTGGCCAGTGGAAGCGCCAGGATGACTGGAGTGGGAAGGGGAGAAGCCATGGCCCTTTTCTCCCTCCCTCTACGTTGGGTGGTGTCTTTGGTTACAGCTTTTTCTCCTCTTTGGCACTGATGCCTGCCAGTTGATGCAGCATCCTCGGCTCCATTAACGTCCTCTGCTCCCTTTGCCCTCCCAGCCGTGGTAGCTTCCAGCTGTTGCTAATCTCTGTTTGGCTTCTCTGCTCTTTCATCACTTATATAATGAATTCCCTTTGTTAAATTCCCTCCAAAATACTCAAATTGGTTTCTGCTTTTTTCACTAAACTCTGGCAATACAACTGGTTATAATTTAGGATCTTGCTGGGAAATGCACCCCAGCTCAAAGGAACATACATGAGGGATGGAAAAGGGACACATTTCAAAGATACATTGCACCATCAGATATTTTGTTGCAATGGCTGTGGGTAATAGGCAGGGGCTGCATAAACTGGGGCCTGTTTATGCACAGAAATTTTGAGAGAATTTCAAGCCTGTGTCAAAAGAAAAACAAAAATTGGTTTTCTTAATAATCCACGCTTGACGGCTGATAGCTGGTGAATTGTTTATGTATCGTGTGGAGAAGCCATTTATTTCTTTAGGAAGGAGCTTTCTGATTCCAGGGAGCTTCCAACAATCCTTGCTCTCTCAAGTAGAAGCCTCTGGGAACATACCAATTTAACAAAGTTTGAACAAAGCCTGAATATAGGAGGAGATCTCCCATGGCTGTGCTAAGCATAATTGGGTAACAGCGTATATAATTTTTTAAAAACCATTCTGGGATAATTACTAGCTGCTTTTTAAATTTTAAAGTTCTCGACTCTGTATTTATTAAGTCAGGACCATAATTTGTGAAATCAAAGAATTACCAGTTGCTATAGTTTTGTCACCAATGGGAAATCCTTATGACAGAGCCCAGCATAGAAGAGTTACCACCTGTGCCCTATATAGAAAGAAGGCAGACAGACATCCTCAGTTCATAGTCGACAAAATCTTTGTGGAATGAATGCATGCGCTCCCAAAATTGTTGGTGAACAAGAACAAGCAGTTCATTCTGTCTGGACTTAATAGTATCTTTTTTATTTATTATCATTAAGGTCATAATAGTTTACAACATTGTGAAATTTCAGTTGTACATTATTGTCAGTCACTATTTAAATGTGCTCCTTTATGCCCGCTCCCTGACCCCCTTCCACTTAGTGACCACTAAATTGTTCTCTTCATCTTTGTTTATCTTCAACATATGAGTGAAATCATAGTGTTTGTCTTTCTCTGTCTAGCTTATTTCACATAACATAATATCCTCGAGGTCCATCCGTGTTGTTGCAAATGGGATGACTTTGTCTTTTTTATGGCTGAATAGTATTCCATTGTGTATATATACCACATCTTCTTTATCCATTCATCAGTCGATGGGCACTTGGGTTGCTTCCACGTCTTGGCTATTGTGAATAATGCTATGATGAACATAGGGGTGCATAAGTCTCTTTGAATTGTTGATTTCAAGTTCTTTGGATAAATACCCAGAAGTGGGACAGCTGGGTCATATGGTATTTCTATTTTTAATTTTTTGAGAAACTCCATACTGTTTTCCATAGTCGTCGCACAAGTTTGCATTCCCACCAGCAGTGGATGAGGGTTCCCTTTTCTCCACACCCTCTCCAACATTAATTATTTTTTGTCTTGGTGATTCCACCCATTCCAACAGGTGTAAGGTGATATCTTAGTGTAGTTTTGATTTATATTTCCCTGATGATTAAGTGACGTTGAGTATCTTTTCATGTGCCTATTGGCCATCTGTATATCTTCTTTGGAAAAACATCTGTTCATATCCTCTGCCCATTTTTTGATCAGGTTGTTTGTGTTTTTGTTGTTCAGTTGTGTGAGTTCTCTATATATTATGGAGATTAACCCCTTGTCGGATATATGATTTGCAAATATTTTCTCCCAGTTGATGGGTTGTCTTTTCGTTTTGTTCCTGGTTTCCTTTGCCTTGCAGAAGCTCTTTAGTCTAATGAAGTCCCACTTGTTTGTTTTTTGTTTCCCTTGTCTGAGAAGACACAATATTAAAAAAGATCCTTTTAAGACCAATGTCAAAGAGTTGTATGGCCTATATTTTCTTCTAGAAGTTTTATAGTCTCAGGTCTTACCTTCAAGCCTTTGACCCATTTTGAGTTTATTTTCATGTACGGAGAAAGGTAGTGGTCTACTTTCATTCTTTTGCATGTAGCTGTCCAGTTAATAGTATCTTTGAAGCTAGATTTTGAAGAATGGCAAGACGTCATGCAGGCAAGAGCAGGATGGGCTTTCAGGAAGAGCCAAGAGGTAGAGTGGAGAGAGAGCAGCAGCCCGATGAGGCTGGGGTGGGCAGTGTTGTAGGACAAGGCTGGCTTTGTAGGTCAGATTAAGCAGTTTTGACTTCCTTTTGTGGTAGAAGGGCATAGAGGGCTTTTGAGTTGAGGAATGACATGATAAGATCTGCGATTTGCAAGTTCCTTGCAAGTACAAGTTCAATAAGTATTTGTCAAATTAAACTTTTGTGAAAGATGATGATGGAGCAGCAGCTAAAAATTCATCTGGATATGATTAGAGTGCTTTAGGTTGGGAGCATTTTCCTGCTCGGTGTGGTTAACACTTATTGTTGGTTTCCTAGCAAACACCCATCCTTTTGGTGGAGAAAACAGAAGGGTCACATTAACATCTCCACTTAGAATCACTCAAAGGACAGTCTGTCTCAAAGGAGACATTCACCTCATTTGTTTCCTCAACTTCCAGAGAATACAAGTCACAGTCAGAAGGGATGACCGAGGTCTGGACTCAGGGTGGGACTGTGCTTCTGCGGGAGGGTGGGGAGGACAGGATGGGGGAAGCAGTGCAGCGCTCGCGTGTCGTGCATGCTCATATCAGAATAAAGTTTCCACAGAAAACTTAAGCACAAGGGAATTTGCAGGGAGAGGCTCAGATGATGTGGGAGGCAGGAGATTGTCAGATGAGCTCCGAGGGTGAGATTTGGGTGACGGAGGACAAAGACATAGGAGCAAAGGGCAGAGGCATTATCAAGACGCTGAATATCTTGCTAGCAATCCTTAGAACAGTCCTTAAGGAAGTTATCATGCCCACCTGATAGACGAGCAAACAGAGACCCACAGAAGTGAAGTGGTTTGACCAAACTAGCCAGAGCGAGGCCTCATCATTTCAGGCCAAGGGGCACAAGCACAGAACTCACTGACCCACCGTGGTCACCTGTGGTCAGCTTGTGCTAAGTCCGCCTGGCTGAGCTTCCTTGACCTCTCCTTGGCATTTGGCACTTTCTCACTTCCTCCTCAAAACACTATGTGCTTCCTGTCCCCACTCCTCCCCTTCATCTCCTACCTCTCCAGCTGCTCCTCGTAGGCATCCTTGGCAGGCATCTCTTCCCTTGCTCTAAGAGGCGGTGCCCAGCCTCTTCTCTTCTCACATGACAAGCCTTCCGTGGTGATTCCTCTACTGCCCAGGCTTGGACCTCCAGTCACATGCTGACGACGCATCAATGTGGGTCTCGCTTCAGACAGTTCAGGAGCCTCCAGTCCCACGCTTCTCAGATATATGGATGTGGATATCCCACGATCCTTTCAAGCACCAAGGCAGAACCCATCATTCCTACCCTAAAGCCCTCACCTGATTCAAAATTCTGTTATGATTTCCTCATCAGGGGACAATTTGTTTCAAAAACATGGCCACTGCATCTCTGGGGTTCTTTCAGATCTCAACAATCCAAGTCTACAATCACTGAGCAAGCATATCACAACCTGAACTTAATGCCAGAATATCTTCTCCAGAAGGGGAAAATAAATCTTGATCTATAATGTGCATTTTAGAAGCTGGATCATACCTTCATCCCAGACATGAGATCGGCTCAGCAAACATTTCACTCCCCACTCCCACTCCCCTGGGTGGTCTTTTTCTTGACTCCATCAGGTGAGAAGAGGAGGGGGTGAGGAAGAGGAGGGAGGGAAAGGAGACCCTTATGGAACTGGGTCAGCAACTGCCAGGGATGAAGTCAGTTGCCTAGCAACAGTGCCCTCTTCTCACTTCCCTCTAGAGATCAGTTTGTGATATTCCATTCCTACCTCCCTTCTTTGAGGGTTGCTCTCAGTATTTATTTTAACTAGATTTTACGTATATGAAATTGTGAGGGGACACATAGATCATATTCTTATGCTTACATAGCTGAATATGGAATTTGCAGATCATAGAGAAATGCACAGCTCTTCAAAAGAAGCTGCCTTCTTTTGGCCATTATTTAACAAATATTTATTGAATGTGTCTGAAACGTGCCTGACGCTGCAAAATACTGAGTTGAAAAATCTTCCACAGGAAGGTTTAAAAACAAGAATGAGTCCCTTGTGTCCAAGAAGGACTAAGAATTGGCTGAGGGATCACACATTAAAATTCTAACTTTAAGAACATATGTGGGTGGCTGGACATAATATCAATATATCAAAAATCCTTTACATTACTACATACCAGTAATAAAGATCTGAAAAATACCATTTACAACAGCAAGAAAACCACAAGCTACCTAGGAATTGAACTAACAAATGGGATGCAAGACTTGGTGTGGAGAAAACTATAAAACTCTATGAAAAAAATTTTCTAAGAAATCTAAACAAATGGAGATAGCTACCATGTTTGTGGATGGGAAGAGATAAAATCCTCAAGAAGTCAGTTCTCCCCAAGGTGATCTGTGAATGCAATAGAATTTAGATGAAAATCCCAACGAGTGTTTTGTGGATGTTCATAAGCTGATTCTAAAATTGATAAGTAAAGAGATAGTAACAGACATGGTAATTTTAAACACAAAGAACACGGCAGGAGATTTGTCCTACTAGATGTCAGGATTTCTTATAATCCTGTAGGAATTATGGCAGCGTGACGTTGGTGCAGAAACAGAAAAATTGGACCTCTGTAACACATGTGGGCATGAGGGAGTTTTGCTCCACAACAAAGATAGAATTACTAATTAGTGGGGGAAACATGGATGGTTTAGTAAACGATGCTAGGAAAACTGGCTCTCCATAGGGAAAAACATTAAATTACCATCTCACACCATAAGCAAAAATCTATTGCAGATAGCTTAAATAATAAAAACAAAACTGTGATAGGCCTAGAAGAATATATATGAGAATATCTTTATAAGCTTAGGGGAGGGAATAGTTTCTTAAGACTCAAAAACGCAAACTGTAATGGAAAAGATTGATACATTTGTTAAAGGAAATTTTCAGAAAAGGTAAAATGATGACTCTCATACAGATATAAAATGAACATGTGTTACAGATTTTATTTACTTCACTGTTTATGAGGGAACCAGGCAGATGTTATAACTGTTAAAAGGAGAAATCAGAAAAACAGAAATTTATGTGGAATAAAGGAATGTTGAAATAAATTTACAAATGGACGTGAAACCGGCTTTTTCCACAGGGAGGTTGGGGCCGGGGCTTTAAGGAATGGAGGCAGGAGTCAATCGAATTGCCACCAGACAGAATTAATTGTCATGTCTAGAGACAAGAATTATTTTGCCTTGCTATCAGTATCTGCAACTTAAAAGCTATAAAATAGCTCACAACCATCAGTGGCTAAAATCTAATAACCTGGAAGGACATGCTCTAAACAATGCATGATTTTCCATTAAGAACACCCAGTAATCTTTTGTGTTTATTCCAAATTTCTTACCTATTTGATTACATTAAAAAAAACTTTTGCCCATCAAAAGACATTATAAATGAAGAGAAATAATAAGCAACAGACTAGAAAAAGCTCTTTGTAATGCCTATAATTAACAAAGGATCATCCAAAATATATGAAAAATTCCAAATCAATTAAAACATAAAACAGCCAGTAGAAAATGGGCAAATGATATGAACAGGCAATTCAGGAAGGAGAAACTCAGGGTGACAAATAAATATATGCAAAGATGCTCAACTTCACCAGGAATCAGAGAAATGCAGATTAAAACCACAGGGAGACGATGCTTCCCATTGGATAGACTGGGAAAAATGAAGCAGGCTGACAATCGCAGATGTTGGGGACCACACGGGGGTATGGAAACAAACTACTGGTGAGCGTGTATATGGTACCGTCCCTAAAGCAGCTTGGTTATCGCTAGTAATTAAAGATATGCATGCCCTCCAACCAAGGAATTCATTCCCTGGGATTTTTTTCTACACATGCACAGGGAAATAGAAGCAAGACTATTTTTTACAGCATTACCTGTAATGGCAAAATATTGAAACCACTTAAATGGTCGTCAACAGGAGAACGAAAAAAAAACCTGTGATATATTCATACAAAGGAGTGCTATATAGCAGTTAAGATGAATAAACCAGAGCTCCATTTATCAACATGGATAAAGGCCCCAAACATGATGTTAGGTGAGAAACAAGTTGCAGAACAATGTATATATCTGTTATCATTCCTATCAAATCTTGAAACACACATGGAAATGATAAACAGCGTGTGTAGGACAGTGGTGACTCCCGGGGAGGGAGGAGCGTGGGGTCAGGGAGGGCTCCCCAGGGCTTCAGAGGAGACTGTGATGCTTCATTTCTACAGCATTTGCTGTACTTTTCTCTAAATTTTTGTAACTCTGAAGCAGGTTTTGAAGTCTAGGCACCTGGATTATACTCGGTATAAGTAGACTTCAGCCCGTAGCCAAATCAAAGTGTTCTTTCCCCTTAAAAGTTCACTTCTCTCAGAAATGGACTCCCCTCTCCCCCCAGACCAAACTTTGCTTCTTAGGGACCCCAAGAAGTGGATTGTAGGTAGATTCCTTCCTTTTAAGGAACTCTAGTCCTTGCAAGAGCCGGTATGGTCTTGTCTGGAGCGCCTGTCCTCTAGGAGACGGACTGGCCTGGCCTGCCAGCAGCTGGGTGTGGGAAGTCTAGAAGCAAGAGAACAAGAACTCTTCCCTGAAGGAAAGCCCTGCCCCCTGCCCTACTGGTCTTGAAGCAAAGTGAGATGCAGTGGGGCTTCAGGCCAGGGAAGGATTCAGAATAGGGACTCCTGTCCAACACTGAGAAGGGGAGCTCTGGCTTTCCCCCTGCCTAATGTTCACCCTGCAGGGCACATGAAAAACACAGCTCATGGGGTCCAGCCCCGACGCCGAGTGGTTAAGTTCACGTGCTCTGCTTTGGCAGCCCAGGGTTTTACCGGTTCAAATCCTGGGCGCGGACATGGCACCGCTCATCAGGCCATGCTGAGATGGCGTTCCGTGTGCCACAACTAGAAGGACCCACAACGAAAAATACACAACTATGTACTGGGGGGCTTTGGGGAGAAAAAGGAAAAATAAAATCTTTAAAAAAACCCAAAACACAGCTCAGGAAGGTAGTATCTCACAGCAAAAATATCACAGTCCAGGAGCAAACATATCAAGAAGATACAATAATCCTGAACTCATATGTATCTGGAGTAGACATTTATCCTGCCCAGCATCCTAACCCACTTCCTGTTTAGAAGGATTTCTTACCTCCTACTTGACAAGAGATTTTCACATATTGAGGTATAAGGGGTAACTATTTGGGTTCAAAACTGATTTGTTTTGAACTAAAAAGCCTGACTTATGGCCTATCAAACATATATTGTACATCTGCTTTAATTGTTAAAAAATGTACTCTCTTAAACTAAGAATGTATACCTCCCTTGCTACGCCCTATTTGTAACGCCCCACTTGGCCCCTTTCCCCACAGCAGGGTCATGCTGACCTGCTCAATGGCAACTGAATACCCCTTTGGCACTTTGATGGAAATGCATCCTGGATGTTCTTAGTATATGTTCTTTGTTCTAAAAAAGCATAAGACTGTACTGAAAACTACGCTTCTCCGGAACCCTTTCTTCCTTTCTAGAAAAGCCCTTCTCAGATTATAATCCTCACTCTGGCTCAAGTAAAACTCACTTTATTTCTCTTATCTATAGAATGGTTATTGGTTATTTTGTGCCGACACACTCTAGAAGCTCAAAATACTCTATTGTCATTTTCCAAGCCTCCTGGGCCCCCAAGGCAAGTCACACCACCTAGGTAGGCTCTGCCAATGGACATATCTTTGCCTCACATGGTTTGGGAGCCACTGACGTGGAAAAGCAGAGACCACAAAATTTCTCCGGCAGGCTGGGGTCTCCAGCAAGGCTGAGTTCCTGGGGCGCGTTTTGGCTCTGCTGGGCACAGCAGCAGCCGCTGCGAGTTGCTCAAGGCACCGGGGAGCAGCACCCATAGCTTTGCAGTGACAGCTGCAGCTTCCTCACGGGGCCTCTTCTGCGGCTTGATGTGCAGCTCCCAGCTGGGTAGCCCAGCGGTTCACGTCTCCCAATAATTCTGGGAGGTACTTTTTCTGCTTAAACAGGCCAAGTCAATTTCTGTTGCTGGCCACTTAGAATCCTGACTGATAAGCCTAACAATACCCTTTGAAATCGAGAAAATAAACAGCATCAGAATCACATGGAGAAACTGACAAATGGCGTGATCAGAAGGGGAGACTTAAACATCACTCTTTCAGAAACTAAACCATCAGGGACACAAAAGATCAACAAAGATACAGAAAGTCTGAACAACTGTTATCAGGCCCTAGGGGACGGGTGACCGCAAGTGGGTCCTTTTGCCCGGGGTTGCCTGTGCCAACAGAACTAGACGGTTCAGAATAGCAGGGCAGAAACTTTGTTCGTTGATCCACAGAGGGAGACTGAGCGCTCACGACCTACCACACCTTCAACCCAAAAGGAAAGTGAGCAGGGTTCTTACGGGACGTGAAGCCGGGAGGGGTCTCCGCATCATCGCTGGGGCGGGAGCATTTGGGGCATGCACGGATCTTCCCCTCTTGTCGCCAGCACCTTATGCATAGGGCACCCGATCGCCATCTTGGACCCTTCTGGTTTGGACCAGTTCTGTGTTTTGGTCTTATGGAAACGTTCTGCCTTGGTTCCTGTAAGCAAACACAACTTAAAAACAAAGCATTAGCCGTGGAAAATGTTTTAGGGACTTTCCTGGGTGACACAAGGAGATTTTAAAACTTACTCTAATAGATATGGATACAAATAGAATCCAGTATCTGAGAAATATAGAATTACATTAGCCAGCATACATTTCAGGAGCGCATGCTACGTGCCAGGCACCGTGCCAGACATTTGGGATACATCAGTGAACCAAACAAAATCTGTGCTCTGGCACAGCCCCCTCTCCTTGCCCCTCTGCCTGCAGCCACTGCTCTCAGCCTCTCCCTCCCACATCTTCCTCCCCTGAGGCGGGAGAGAAGCCCTCCTCTGTCAGGCAGAGTGGCTTCCCAAGACTTCGCAGCTTGAGCTTATCGAAGCATCTCCTCAGCAAAAGCAAGCTTCTTCCTGCAAGGAGTTCTTACACCGCTGCTAACAGATCAACATTGTCTGCATATTGTTACACAGAAAATTGATTTAAAAATACTTTTATCTAGTGACTGATAGTGGGTATGGGGTTTCTTTTGGGGGGGTGATGAAAATCTTTGGAATTAAATAGTGGTCATGGGTAATGAAACCCTCTGGGGCTGGCCTTGTGGTGTAGTGCTTAAGTTTGCATGCTTCGCTTTGGCAGCCCGGGATTCACAGGTTTGGATCCTGGGTGCAGACCTAGCACCGCTTGTCAGGCCACGCTCTGGCGGTGTCCCACATACAAAATAGAGGAAGATGGGCACAGATGTTAGCCCAGCAACAATCTTCTTCAAGCAAAAAGAGGCAGATTGGCAACAGATGTTAGCTCAGGGTCAATCGTCTTCACACACACACAAAAGAAACCCACTGAACTGTACACTTTTAAAGGGTCAGTTTTCAGGTATGTGAATTACATCTCAATAAAAAATAATAATATGATAGATTCAGCAGTCAGCCCAGTACCTAGCATGTACTAACTGCTCAATAAATAGTTACTGTTTTAAAAAGACGCTATCTCTCCATCATCCTTCTATCTGTTAATCATCCTTAAGAAAAGGAAGATCCTTGGGAGATTGTATAATTTTCTAGAATCCTCTCATCTACTACCTATCCTCAAAGTCTGGAGGGATACTAGAGCTGATAGCATTCTGTGGCTTCCACATGCCAAACCTTTCCATGGTTTCAAACCAAGTGGTTTGAAATGGTTTCATTCCAAACCATTCTGCTTCTGGTTTGGATTTTGTGGAATAGGAAGCAGAGGCCTGTGGCTTTTCCATTAAACTTCTCAGGGGTGTTTAGGGGGTCAGAATTTGCTACCCCAAAATGTACCTCTTTGACTTGATTATTTTTAAGAACAAATGACTCAGGAAGAAACTTTGACCCTGCCCCTAACTGTCTGAAAGAATTTAAGGTAGAAGGCCTGTCCCAGGAAGGAGCCATCACCATAGATGACTCTAGGTGTGGAGGACAGGAAGGCACTAGCAAGCCCGTTTTTATCAAAGTTCTCTCTCAGGTCTCATTGCCTACAGATGGCCCAGCAAACATTTGTTTATCAAACATTTGCTTTTCCGTCATCATGTAAATTGCTTTCCTCCCCTTTGAAGTCCCAAACAACAACCTCCAACATCCTCCTTTGTCCTTAGCTGAAGATGGTATTTAAGGTGGCGGCTTATGCCATTTTGGCAAGTTACTCAGTTCTCCTGGGTTTCTCCCATGTATATGTGCTACTAAATTTTGTTTGAAACAACCCAATCAAAAAGTGGGCAGAGGATATGAACAGACATTTTTCCAAAGAAGATATACAGATGGCAAATAGGTACATGAAAAGATGTTCAACATCACTAATCATCAGGGAAATGCAAATCAAAACTACACTTAGATATCATCTCATGCCCATTAGAATGGCTGTAATCACCAAGACAAAAAATCATAAATGTTGGAGAAGATGTGGAGAAAAGGGAACGCTCATCCACTGCTGGTGGGAATGCAAACTGGTGCAGCCACTATGGAAAACAGTATGGAGATTTCTCAAAGAAATTAGAAATAGAAATACCATATGACCCAGCTATCCCACTTCTGGGTATTTATCTAGAGAACTTGAAATCAACAATACAAAGAGACTTATGCACCCCTATGTTCACCGTAGCATTATTCACAATAGCCAAGACATGGAAGCAACCCAAATGCCCATCGACTGATGAATGGATAAAGAAGATGTGGTATATACATACAATGGAATACTACTTAGCTATAAAAAAGACATAATCGTCCCATTCGCAGCCACATGGATGGACCTTGAGGGCATCATGTTAAGTGAAATAAGCCAGACAGAGAAAGACAAACACCCTATGATTTCACTCCTATGTGGAATATAAAAAAAATTACAGACAAAGAGAACAATTTAGTGGTTACTGGGGTAAGGGGTAGGGAAGGGTGGACACAAGGACACAGGGGAACATTTATATGGCATCTGACAAATATTAAGGTACAACTGAAATTTCACAATGTTATAAACTATTTTGACCAAATAAAAAAAATGTTTAAAGAATTTTGTTTGATTTTCTCCTATTATTCTGTTTCAAGTCAATTAATTCTTAGACCATCCAGAAGGACCTGGAGGGGAGAGGGATCGTTCTTCCTCCCTACAGGTTGATGGCCACTTTCTAAATTATTTGTGCTGTCTAATGAGAGACAGGACAGCTTCAATTTATATTGTTGGCCTCTCCTTACATACAAGGCTAAACCTAAGGTTAAAATTTAGAGCTTTTGTAGTTAAACTGTGATGTCTAATTCTGATATGGAGGCGTAGGGGAGGAAGACATTGCCTCTACCCGCTCTGGGTCCTTCTGGCCAGGCTACAAATTAAATTCACATGAGACAGAATAACAGGAGAAAATTAAACAAAGCTTTATAACATGTAGACATGGGAGATGCTCAGGCAACCTGAGCAACTCACCAAAATGGTGGAAGCTCTCCCCTTAAATACCACCCTCAGGTAAACAAAGGAGGATGTTGGGGGTGGGGGGAGTCAGTTATGGGAGATTACCAGAAAAGCAGAGTAAACAAGAGTAAGGTTATTATGCAGACTTAACTCCTTGCCTTCCACATTGATAAGAATTTCTAGAGATGTCATCCCTCCTTCTTCCTGGTACAGAGAAGGAGACACCTTTACAGATGGAGATTTCTTTTACAATGTAAATGTCACTTAACAAAGGGTAAGTAAATTCTACTTTTCAGAGTTTCTTTCCTGTCCGCAGTTTTTAAAAGTAACCAGCCCAGGGGCTGGCCCTGTGGCCGAGTGGTTAAGTTCACATGCTCCACTTCAGTGGCCCAGGGTTTCACTGGTTCGGATCCTGGGCATGCACATGGCACCACTTGTCTGGCCATGTTGAGGTGGCATCCCATATGCTACAACTAGAAGGACCCACAACTAAAAGATACAGCTATGTTCTGGGGGTATTTGGGGAGAGAAAGGAGGAAAAAAAAGAAGAAGATTGGGGGCTGGCCCCGTGGCCGAGTGGTTAGGTTCACGCACTCCGCTGCAAGCGGCCCAGTGTTTCGTTGGTTCGAATCCTGGGTGCGGAGATGGCACTGCTCATCAGGCCACGCTGGGGCGGCGTCCCACATGCCACAACTAGAAGGACCCACAACGAAGAATATACAACTATGTACTGGGGGGCTTTGGGGAGAAAAAGGAAAAAATAAAATCTTTAAAAAAAAAAAAGAAGAAGATTGGCAACAGTTGTTAGCTCAGCCGCCAATCTTTAAAAAAAAAAAAAGGTAACAAGCCCAAAATAATCCTCATGCCAAAGACACATATCTTGGAGTGGCAAATTCCAGTCCCCCAGGTAGGTTAAAAAGATCTGCTACTAGACATTTCATCAGGTGCTTTTATTGCTTTTTCCCCCAGTATACTTATACAGGTTGTTTATCTTCTAAATATTAATAAAAAGAAAGCTTTTAAAAAGTCACCAAAACACTAAAAAAAGAACCAGACTGACGTATGAGAGACACAGTACCTGAAAAGGTGCAGTAAATTCTTACCTGGAATGGTAATATTAAAGACAAACAAGTTAATGGCTCATCCATATAAAGTTGTAAGAATTATAAAGTTACTTTTCTTGCTGCAAGATAACCAAGAGGGGACAAAAACTAAATTATAAGCCCAGAGACCTGATGTTTCTCCAGGTTTGCCACTTGGTGAATAGCAATAAAATAACTTGACAATAGTGAGAGATCCCAAGAACACAAGAGGCCATTGATATGTTGCTATCTATAGAAAAAAAAAAGCACTGTTAGAAATTTAAAGTGTGATTTAAAACAGCCAACCAGCAAACCCACTCCATAAATCACCTTAGACTTTGGACTTCGAGGTCATACAAAAAAATAAGGCTTTTTGTTTACCCTAAAGTTTGATAAGCAGGATGTTATAAAGAAGACAACATTTTTTTGGTTGATAGTATTGCCCTGTCTTACCTTCTTCAAGAACAAAGAGAAATTATTTATTTCGTTTGGCAATGATACAGTCTCTCTCTTCCAAAGAACTCAAAGTATTTGTACAAATACTAACTGGTAACCTTGTAGAGATGGAGGGGAAGGAGGAAGTCAGGGAGGGGGGAAGAGGAGGATGAGGGAAGGAGGGAAAGAAGGACGGACTGCAGGGGCACGTGGTAAAGATGATACAATGGTTTTCCTATTTTTCTTAATAATCCCCAAGATGTCCACGTCCATGTCAGGCCACCAATAAGTCAGCTGCAAAATACTCTGTTCTCAGCCCGATATTTGATCTATAAATGAAAGTGCCTGCTCTATAATGTTGTTCTTGCACACTTGTGTTTCTGTTGCAGCTGGGAAAACGTAAATATTTGAAGAAGCTGATCTGTTATCTCAGAGTCCAGGATTTTCTCCAAGTGGCATCAATTCAGTTTAATGAATAAATATTGAGCTGTTTCTAAATTCTGGGCATTTGAAGGATTTGGTGCTAGATATCTTCAGGCGGTGCTTCTCAGAGCGTGCGCCTAGGGCTGGTAACATCTGCACCACCCGGGAATTTTTAAGAAACGCAAATTCCAGGGCCTCACCCCATCGCTACACCTTGGGAAAGTCAGGGGTCCTGGCCCAGCAATCTGTATTTTAGCGGGTCCTGGGGCGACTGTGATACGCTAAAGTTTAAGAACCACTAAGGCTGTGTTAATGGATGATTTTCAATACAGCAACAGCTCAATAATCGTTAGATGAATGGACGAACCAAAAACAACAACAAAATGAATGAGCCATTATAGAGCTCAGGATAGGACAAAACATTAGCATATTTATAAGAACGGGAGAAAACAGCTCTGGTCTCAAAGCCTTTCTCTGCCTGCTTTGGCACACTCCTGTGTTCCCAGGATGGTTTGTTGACTTCCTTTTCTCTGTTCCTTAGTTTATTGATCATTGCTCACTGCCAGTGTGGGAAGAGCAAAACAACAACAAAATAAAGAAATGAACAAGCTCAGACAAAACCAGAAGCAGCAGCAGTGTCGGGGAATCCGTGATGTCCTGACAGCAATTTTGGATTAACCGATAAATTGGGGTAAAAGCAAGTAGTTTGGTTTGTCATTTATAAGACAAACAGAATTCATTGCGATTCCCTCTGCCTGGTGCACAAAGGAGACAGGCAGCTCTCTTCTCCCTCTTTCTGGAAGCCTGGCAAGCTTAGCTCAGCTGTTTCAGTGAAGTTAGAACTTGCTTGGGGACCAGGACTTCCTCCACAAAAGACTTTTTTTTTTTTAGTGAAGGAAACACTTTTGTGTCTTCTAAGCTCCAGCTGGCCCCGAGCCTGGCTCTCTGCAGCCCCTGTCTTCCCACGATCTGACTGAGAGTCCACAGGGCCTTCTTGGCGTTGAAAACACGAGGACGTCCCGCCGGGCGTGAAATCAACGCCTCCAGAACCTCCTGTGAATTTCAAGGGCTGCGCACTGGGAGCCCTGGACCGTCGCTTTGGCCCCAGGACACCGAGACGCTGAAGAGATGAGGACACGGGTTTCGTAATGTGACTTTTGTCACAGTGGAGCACACTTTAGATTCTCACTTCCTGTTTTAATTCTGTTCGGAAATAAGAAAATGTGCTGAGATTTCGTTTTAAAAGAGCAGTTCAATTTCGTGAGGAAACTCTCTCTGCAAACTAGAAAAGCGAATGAGAACAAATTTGTAGTCAGCACATACTGTTAAATACTAACTTGGGAAGCCAGTCGCTCCTGGTGGTTAAACACGGACAGTGCCCCGCGCGGTCACCTTCTGGGCGGCCGAGCGCCGTGGGGGCGGGGAGGCGCTCGCAGCTTCTAGGGACTTGGGGTGTGGCCTCGGGGATGAGCGAGGTTTTGGGGGCGGAGCAGCCCGGGGAGTGGGGCAGATGGCAGAGGGCGGAGGGCGGCATCGGCATCGAGGTGGAGAACCGGGGACTGGAGTGAGCCGGGAGTGGGGTGTGGGAGCACAGACCTCAGAGGCTTAAAAGGCTGTCGGAGTCAGGCCGTGAGCGGCCTTGTGCCAAGTTAAGGGAAGGTGGACTTCGCTCCTTAGGCCCGAGGGAGGTGTTGAAGGTGTTTCCTCGGGGAGGGTGGGCTGTGCCCTTTGGTTTACAAGGATCCCTGTGCAGGAAAGGACAGGGCTGCTGGCGGCTGCTGGGAGAAGCGGGGGAAGCAGCGGCAGGCGTGGCAGCTGCCTCCTGGTCCGGGGCTCCCCCCACCCCAGAGCACCCGGCAGAGCGGAGCTCACAGCCCCTGCCAGGCTGGAGGCAGCTGCAAACAGAATGTGGCACACCGGAAAGCTCTTTGAAGTATCGTATTTTATCTTTAAAAAAATGATGTAAATGTTTGCATTCTGCTTCATAAAATCGGTGCTCCAGGAAGCTGGACCTTATTTTTTCCTGCGGCCTCAATGCCCTTGGCATCGCCCAGGGTCACCCATACCCCAATCTGGGAAGGGCCTGCCCTGCGCAAGCCTCGATTCATGTCTCCTTCACACACTATAGGAGCAAGGATGCCAGACTCCCTTGGTGAAGCACTGAGCACATTTGCAGAAATAATCCCTTTCCGTGTCCTGTCACAATGCCTCACCTGTCTTGAGTGAAAGGACTTACTGAATTGGATTTCTTTAAATGAATTGTATTGTCATTCTCTTCTCATACCTTTTCCTCCCCTCACTCTGTCTGATAAATACTCAGTCAACTGGCTTTACAGATCAATAGACAGCTAATTGGCGGGTGGAGAGTGCGGGGTTGACTCAGCAATGGGAGATCTAGCTTTAACTTGGTTGCAGAGTATTTTGTGCTTACTACTGGACTTTTTCTAGGATTGATGGTGACAGTTAACATTAACTGGGCACTTATTAAGTGCCAGCACTATGCTGGCTGCTGCATTTCTTTACAGCAAACCCAAGGTAGATGCTGTTATTACTATTATTATTCCCATTTTATAGATGAGAAAACTGGGAGTTGGAGATTTTTTAAGTTTCTCAGATTTCCATAGCCAAGAAATGTGAGAGGCAGGATATGATCTCTGGTGGTGAAAATCCAACATGTGAGCTTTTAGCCTCTGCACTGTGGGAATGAAACTGAGTTGTAAAACAAAAATGAGTACATTGTCCATGTCTCAGTCTTCTTGGCTGTCATAACAAAATACCACAGACTGGTGGCATAAACAACGGAAATTAATTTTCTCACAGTTCTGAAGGCTGGAAAGTCCAAGATCCAGGTTCCAGCAGGATTGGCTTATGGTGGGAGCCATCTTCCTGGCTTGCAGATGGCTACTTTGTCCTCACGTGGCCTTCCCTCTGAGGGGGAGGTAGAGAGGGGAGAGAGGGAGAAGGCCAGGACGAGCTCTTCTTCTTTGTATAATGCCACCAATCCCATTGGATCAGGGCCCCGTCCCTACACCCTCATTTCACTTTACCTCCTAAAAGCCCTATTTCTAAACATTGTCACATTGGGGGTTACGGCCTCAACACATGCTTTTGGGGGACGCAATTTAGTCCACATCTCTAACATCTGCCTGGGGCTTGAGTACCCCTTACCCTGGGGCGGCAGCCCAGTGGCTGTGCCTGCCCCCTTGTGCACACAGAGGAGTTGACTCTTCCAGGCTGCACGTCTCACCTGCCTCATCCTTCCCAGTGTGTCTGGAACACTCAGGCTGGTGCAGGCGCACAGTCCCTGTCTGACACTTTCTTGCTGTGTTTTGTTATGTGTGCAAAGCTGTCTCTCCCAGGTTTAAAAATGCAATAAAAGTCTCACAATGAGTTGCATCATTCTTTCTGGTGCATTTCAGTGGAAATCACTGTTATATATGTTATTCCAGTGAAACTCCACTTTCTTTATATACGAGTTATGGAATAGCAGTAATATAAGTCATCGTATTTCTAGAGTACTTTGCAGTTTTCAGATTGATCTCATGTGCCTAATTTCCTCATTTGATCCCTGGGTGGTCAGCAAGCCAAGTATTAGTATCTCCTTTTTCTACAGATGAGGAAATCAAAACTCAGAGGAGTTCATTGACTCATACAGGTGAGCTGGGAAATTCTTCTGTCTGCAAATAGTGTTCTGCCTCCAGTGTTTCGTTTATCACCTACACCACCCTCTGTAAACTTATGCCCCAATTTCTCAATGGCACCTATTGACTTTCTTATCTCTTCTGGGTTGAGTACCTCCTTGATACCAGAAAGTATTCTTCCTGGAATTAGGTTCTAGATTCTGGTGACCTCATGTCAGTTCAAGGGCAAAGTTCTGGAAATTCCGTGGAGGCCTTGTGTGCAATGCTCCTCCGTGTGACGACTGCCTCCGGGTGGCTTGGGCTTCAGAGTGAGTCTGCAGCGGGGCCAGTGCTCCCAGGCTCCCCAGCGCCCTGGGCTTGTTTTGACTGTACTTCGTTGTCGTCTCTGAGCTGTGGCTGTGGTGGTTTGGGGAGGCAAAGCTTCACAGATGACAGGTCAGACTGTAAACACTCCACCCCCATTCCATCACAAAAACCAGTCCAAGGAAAACACCAGAAGCTAATTGAAACTAAAACAACAGCACAAATATTTGTGGGGGCAGAAACTCAAACAAGGCTAGCAAAAACAAAGAGTGCATTTCAGATTGGGATTAATTAAACTAAAAGAAGCATAATGGTATCTAATGGGAATCTTTTTACCATTACATCTGATACCTTCAAATGGTTGTCACAACGGGGAGTATAAAGTTATATAAATTATTTACTCAAAATTGTAATTAATTTCAGCTGTTTGCCTTCACACTGATTGTCTACTGTTGCACAGTGTCAGAGGAAGGGCCCGGGAATGGAGGATAAAGGCCACAGGAGTTGTGTAACTTTGAGCCTGTCACCTAACCCTGTCCAAAGTAGCCTTCAGTTTCTTCAGCTGAGAGGAAAAGAACAGAAGAGAGGAGAAGAGAAAAGACAAGGAGGGATGGGGGAAGAGAGACAGCTGTGAAGACACGCTATCTCGCAGAGGGCCTGAACTATATGATCTCTAACGTATTGGCTCAGGCTGTGGACTCGAATCCAGGAGCCCTGGTGCAAATCCCAGCTCCATAATTTACTGGCTGTGTGACCATGACAAATCCCTTAGCTTCTCTGTGCCTCCTTTTCCTTATTTGTAAAATCAATCTCTTTGTGTTGTTGTGAGCATTAAATTAGTAAAGTATGTAAGTACTGCAAATAGTGCCTAGCAGGTAGTAAGTACCTGGTGTTAGGTGTTACTCTTGTTATTAGGTGATCTTTACTTGGAGGACAAAACAATGTGCACTAGAGAAGAGGAAAAAAGGAGGGGATTTCTCTAAGGATTCTGTGCTTTCGACTAGGGAATGAATAGCAGAAAAGAAAGAAGCAAATATTTAAGTACTTATTATATATGAAGCTACTATATTCCCATTGACTAGATCAGAACTAATACAAATGAGGACTCAAAAAAAATTTGTTCTAGGAATGAATAATCCTGTGGAGTAAGTTTTGGTTTTTTAAAATTCCTATTTTTCAGGAGAGTAGTCTGAAGATCAGAGGGGTTAAGTAACTTGCATGCGATCACACAGCTAGCAACAGCTGAGCTGGGTTTTGAACCCAGGTCTCTATGGCTCTGAGGCCCCTGCTTCTCCCATTATACCATGATGCCTCCTACAAGGGGTTGGAGAGGAAGGGGACACTCATGTGTCCTGCCAGAGTGGGACAGGGCTCCTGCTTGGTGATAGCTGCCCAGCAGAGCAGGACCAGGAGGGCAGTAACTGTGTGCCCCTCCTCCCCCTCCCTTCCAGCTGCTGGCGTCATCCGACCCTCTCCTCACCCCTCTCAGCGAACACCACGAGATCAGCTTGACACAGGGTTGTTGCATGCGAAAATCAGCGGGACATGGGGCTGACCCTCGGCTGGTGTAATGTAGGTATTCAGCGTTTGCGTTATCCTCTCAGCCAGGACGCGGTGCTTGCCCCTCTCTCTGCGCTCCTGTCTGTCCCTCGTGCTCCCTTCACCTCTGCAGCAGTCCTGCCCCGCTGCCCTCTACATGCCTGGCAGAGGCGTTCCTCTTGCCGAGCGCTGTACGGCCGTCGGGACACGGAGGGGTCTGAGGCGCGGCCCCGCCCCGAGGGCTTCCCGCGGAACCGTGAGGATGGAGCGGTGATGGAGGCGCGGAGCGCGGCAGCAGGATAGGGCGGCTGGGTCTGCGGGGGCGCTGGGGAGAGCTCCGCGGGGCAGCCGTGTGCGAGCTGGGGAGGAGTTCGAGGGGCGCGAGGAAGGGAGAAATAGGGACGACCCCAAACGCAGAGGCCCAGAGTCGCGAAAGCGGTGAGGTCAGGGGAGCACACACACAGGGCGCCTGGGAGGACGTGGGGCCGCGGGGAAGGGCCCGCGCAGCGCTGGGGGACGGCGGGGGCTGCAATGTCCCAGGGCCCGGGGGCCAGGGAGCCGTGAACGAGGGCAGGGATGTGGTCCGACCGGTTTGTAAGAAGCTCGTTCGCTCGGGCAGTAGTTCAGATGCTGCTGCGGTGTGCGGATAGATTTAAGGAGGACGAGCAGTCAGGGGGCTGTCTCTCCAGTTCATCTCCGTGTCCGGGGTCCCCTCTATGGCAGGCGACAGAGGCAGAATTAAAAAGTGTTGCGGTGGCATCGTCAGGATTTGGTGACTGGCAAGCGTGAAGACCCAGGGAAAGAATCAGGCCCTGTTTCTAGTTGAGAGGCTGGGCAGGTGGCGACCCTTTAAGGGAGGGCGGAAAAGCCGGAGGAGGACAGCTCTGGCTCGCACTCCCACAGTGTAAGGGGGATAAAACTCTGCTCTGCCAAAAGCACCCACAGGGAAGTTCCCTCCCGGACCCTGGGCAGGGAGGGCGCTGAAGCCTGAGAGCCGGGCTGGGCGTGGGGAGCGCTCGGAGCAGAGGCGGTCCTCCCACGGAAGGCAAGGGACTTCTGAGACCCCAAGTGCCCAGGCGCTCGGCTCTGCGGAAGGCACCTCGTCCGTTCCTTCCTCCATCCCTTCCCTCGCTGAGCGCCTGCCGGGAACTACCTGCAGGGAAGTGGGGGTGGAAGAGCCAGTGCGTGTCCACAGACCAGTGACCAGCTCCGCGTGTTAGAGAACGAGCCATGCTGTGGTAAAGGGAGACGGGCAAAGGATGGGGTCGGGAAAGGCTTCCCGGAGGAGGTGGTACCCGAGTTGGATCTTGAGAGGTTTGTAGCAGTTGGCCAAAGTATAGGACCTGTGCCTTCCAGCTGGGGAGGCAGCCTGAGCAAAAGGGTAGGGAGGAAGCAGTTGGAACCGGCAAGAGATTCAGGTGCACGAAATAGGGAGCAGGTGACCGTGGATTTTAAAACTGAACTTGGAAAAAAAAAAAAGGTAACTATGTGAGGTGATGCATGTGTTAATTAAGTTGATTTTGGTATCATTTCACAATGGACACATATATCAAATAACACCGTATGTCTTAAAAAAAGGTCATGTTATACAACGTAAATGAATACAATTTTTATTTATCAATCATACCTTAATAAATCTGGAAAAAAGATGAACTTTGAGCAGTTTCAGAAGAGTTGTTCCGCAATAATAAGAGCCTCATGTCAAGTAGCAGTTCCCCCAACTCTGATGGGACCAAGGGGCTACACCGGCAGAACCTGCTGACGACAGAAGTCGTTCCACTTGGGTCAGATTCCTCACACTTGTTCGAGAACACACCCCCTGCCCCCCATTCCTAGTGTGGAGGGATGGACACGGCCGGCCTGAGCCCTCTTCAGAGTGTGTGTGGTTTGTTCACCAATTACCCCGGCAGCCATTTGCTGAGTAAACCATCACACAGTGCTCAGTTCATGGTGTGGCTTCATTCAATCCATCTTGGAGGCCCAAGGAAAGAAATGCCCAGGTGTATTTTACAGTTTCCTGTGGACCAGGTGGGTCTTTCCTGACCGCGGCAGGTAATATTTGTTTGGGTGTCAGAATGGTCAAACTAGCAGAGCACCAGCCTTTCCTGCTGGCTGCCCTATACTTTCACCTTGATGAGTTACAGCTGCTCAAGTGGGTCAAAACATCTGCTTTTCTCTCCTGATACCCCTGGTATCTCCTTTCAGTGGACTGGAGTCAGGACACCCAGGTCTCATCCATGTTCTGCAACTAGTTCCCCCGGCAAATATGGACCAGGCATAACCTCTGTTTCTTCATTATGAAAATGAGGGGCTGGGTTACAATTCCCTAGGGCCTCGTCAACACCCATCGCTTGGCAGACACGTTCAGATCGAGGTGGCTTCTAAGTATCTTGCTCATCCTCATGGCCTCCTAATGGGGAGCATGGGTTTTAATAAACTTCAGCATTCCTTTAGTGAGGTACCAGTAAACGATCTATTCTACCTCTCTCCCTCTCTTTTAATTAACCTGGAATCTCCTCCCCAGGTTGAAGAGTTGGAGAAAGAGGAATTCCTTTCAGCTGTATATTTTAGAAACCATCAATGATGCCATTCAGTTTTAATAGGTTTCCTTTTCTCCTCACTAGAGGAGCCAGGAATTTCCACTTGATCTTCTGTTCTCACCTTGCTAGACAATCCCACCTAATCATTGCAACTGGTACAGAGAACAAACATGAGCTAGGAATTAACTACTGTTCTGTGCTTGTATGATAAATAGAGCACATGGAGGAAACCATTAGTTTAAGCCGGAAGAAAGCTAAGCAATTTACAGACAACATAAGAAAGTATAAATTGAAAATTAATTACCCATTTTGGAAATATCATAGTTTTTCAGATAAAGTTCCAAAGGAAAACTTGGAAACCAACTAGTTCTACTCTTTCTTTTTATAGATAAGGAAATTTAAGACTAAAATAAGCTAACTCACACAAGGTTGCGACAATGTTATTTGGTCTTATTTTGGGGACTTGTGAAATAAAGTGATAAAGAAAAAAGAAGGGCTAATCTTCTAATACAGAGCTCAGCAAACTTTTTCTTAAAGGGCCAGATAGTAAATATTTTAAGTATGGTCCATACAGTCTCTGTTATTGTGGCGAAAGTACCACAGACATGTAAATGAATGGGAATGGCTATGTTCCAATAAAACTTTATTCACAAAAAGAAGTGATGACACAAGGATGGTTGTAACAAAAAGAGAAAGAAACGGAAAACAAGTGTTGGTGAGGATGTAGAGAAAGTGGAAGTTGCATACTTCCAATTGCTGATAGGAATGTAAAATGGTGCAGCTGCTGTGGAGAGCAGTCTGGCAGTTCCTCAAAAAGTTGAACAGAGAACCACCACATCACCCAGCAATGCTACTTCTAGGCATACACCCCAAAGAGCTGAAAACAGGGGCTTAAGTACATGTACACACATGTTCACAGCAGCACTATCACGATCGCTAAAAGGCATAAGTAGCCCAAATATCCATCAATGGATAAACAACTTGCTGTACACATATCCAATAGAATATTCTTCAGTCATAAAAGGGAGAGAAGCACTGACATATGCTACAGCATGGATGAACCTCCAAACCATTACGCTAAGTGAAAGAAGCCAGACACAAAAGGCTACATATTGTATGATTTCATTTACATGAAGGATCCAGAATAGATAAACCCATAGAGACAGAACACAAATGGGTAGTTGCCAGGGGCTGGGGGGAGGAGGGAATGGGGAGAAATTGCTTAACGGCTACAGGGTTTGACTTTGGAATGATGGAAATGTTTTGGAACTAGATAGAAGTGATTGCACAACACTGTGAATGTACTAAATGCCACTGAATCGTTCACTTTAAAACAGTTAATTTTATGTTATACAGATTTCACCTCAATAAATTATATTTTTAAAAAAACAGGCAACAAGGTGGATATGGCCCATAGACTATAATATGCCAATTCCTATTATAAAAGAGGGAATAGAGTGGTTCAATGAATAGTGAGCTTTCATTGTCAAAGATGTTTTTTGTTATCATAATTATTTATACTGTCAAGGAACAGAAATAAAGCAATTTTCCAGGTTTAATATTTTCCGAGCCAAGAATATTAATGAGCATGAAGATGCCTCCAAACCCAACTAGGTGGGTTTTGGACAAATTTCAGACTAAATTTAAATTCATCAAATCTTTTGGTAAAGACCAAATTCAATGTTGAAGGGCTTTTACTATTTTTAGAACACATTAGACATTTCCCATCTCAATTTTGGGAACTAAAATAAATGTTTGAGCCTTTTTGTCAACTTCCTCTTTCTAAGGAAGAAGAACCTAGAAAAGTCTCATGTAAAATGTGCCAGAAGCTTTTGGAACATCAAAGAATTCCTAAGAAACAAGGGAATTAGTTCATTGTAAAAGAATCTGAGAGATACGAAATAGTTTTATTTAATAAATACACAGGGTGATTCTTTCTCAAAGACAGTTTAAGAGATTTAATCAATTTGGGGTTCAATGACCCCAAAGCTATGTCTAATTCAGACACGAAAACAAACTGTGAGAAGACTGCACGCTTGTGGAAAGATGAGACATTCTCATGTGAAACTGACAGCTTGACCTGATAGGCTCTCTGCTATTTTAAATGAATTTTAACAGTTAGGAAACATGAGAGAAAGACCTGTTTTCAAAGGAAAAGAAGGTAGAAAAGAATTGATGTCTGTGATCTGACTTTTGTGTGCTAGGCCAGTGTAGGGGAGAAAGACAATTCCTCTCCCCTCTGGGTCCTTCTGGCTGGTCTCAGAATTAAATTGACATGAGACAGAATAACAGGAGAAAACCAACAAAGTTTAATAACATGTATACATGGGAGAAACCCAGGAAAACTGAGTAACTTGCCAGAATGGCTGAAGTTGTCACCTTAAATATCGTCTTCAGCTAAAGACAAAGGAGGGTGTTGAAGGTAGTGGTTTGGGACTTAGAAGGGGAGGGAGGCAATTCATATGGAGAGGGAAAAGCACACGTTTTGTAGAGAGAACTTTGATAAGAGTGGCCGAGTGGTTAAGTTCCCGAGCTCCACTTTGGTGGCCCAGGGTTTCACAGGTTTGGATCCACAGCGTGGACCTGGCAGAACTCATCAAGCCATGCTGAGGCGGTGTCCCACATGGCAGAAGTAGAAAGACTTGACTTACAACTAGAATATACAACTATGTACTGGGGGGGCTTTGGGGAGAAGAAGAAGAAGAAGAAAAAAGAAAGAAAGAAGATTGGCAACAGACGTCAGCTCAGGGCTAATCTTTAAAAAAAAAAAAAGAGTGGACTTAGCAAGGAGCCTCACAGTCTACTGATACCCAGAGTTATCTATGGTGATGGCCTGTCCTGGGGACAGGGCTTGTATCTTAAATTCTTTTAGGCAGTTAGGGGGAAGGTCAAAGTTTCTTTCACAGTCTCTAGTCCTTAACCAAAGAGATGCGTTTTGGAGTGGCCAATTCTGATCCCCCACACCAACTTTCCCAGGTGACAGAGTTGCCATAGTGCCATTTTGCTGGAGGACAAGCACCCCTTAGGTGGCTTTTATTCAAAGAACAGCTGTATTTAAAGTTATGACAGGGCCCATGGAGGCTTTTAAAGAGTCACTAACAAGAAGGGCCGCGTGACTTAGAGTGGCTCATTCTGAGTGCGGACTGTCTTTCATGGCACCGTTTCTAACTCAGATGCCTGGAATTCTGGGGTGTCTCCCTTTCTCCTTCTGGAGACATCAAACAGTCCTTCCTTACGTTTTAGGGTGAATGAGTTTAAGGCAATGGGTGTTTACATTTAGCCAAATTTAACTGTGAAATAACAAGTACTGTTTCCTGAGTTCTGGTTCTGGGGAGCAGATTGGAAAAGAGCATTTCTGGGTAGAAGCCTCCTTAAGGACCCTGAACTTTCACTTTACAGGGGTTCCCAATTCTGCCCAAGTCTAAGGCTGGCGTCGGAAGTGTCAACACTGGCTTTGGGACCATGGATGAGAAACTCTCGGGATGAATGGCAGACACCAGAAGGCTTTAGGACGTTTGTAGTTGTGGAAGGTTCATTTAGCTCCGCCTCTTAGGTTGAAAAGTTGTTCACAGTGGGGGTGAGAGGAGGGCTGTTGGTGATTCTTTTTTCTTTGTGCTTTGCTGTACTTTCTGAATGAGCTGGATTACTTTAATAATCAGTAAAAAAAAAAAAATCTAAAAAAATGTGAAATTAAAGAAAACGTTTTCTGACTATAAGTTACTTTCACTGGCCCAGAGACCCATCCAAACTTTCATTCAATTTGCCATTGCCACCCTTTTGAAACTGCTTCTTAAGAGAATTGCGATAGGAAAATTCCAAGAATTACTCTGGCTGTAGCTTTTGGTCAGACAGATCGATGGTTTCTCTCTACACAGCCCTGGAGAGCAGGAAGGATTAGATGTTCCAATCCCACTGGGGTACGGACCGATCACCACACTTGGTTTGATTGAAAGAGACAGCTGGGATCGTTGTTGGAACTGTTCTGCCCCTGTGTGTGGAGATGCAGTCTTAGAAATAGTTACCCTTTTGTACCACTGCCCACATCCTTAAACTAAAATGCCACAAATGCTGTGCTCTCTGTTTATGATCTTTTCTTCCCTATTTGATTGTGGAAGGACAGGAGAAAGGGGGGATGGATGAATGGGGGGACCGTAGGATTCTGCATCCACATGGACTTCAAGGAGACCTGGATAGAAAGGAAAAGGAGTGTTTAAAAATATACTTAATATATATTCCACATTTATATTTTATTTACATGTACTTTATATATAATATATATTTTAAACACTCTTCCTTATTATCCATGTCTCCTTCATGTCGATGATGACGTGGTACCCTGGAGTCCATTCATTCATCCATGTGTATATATTTGGAGGCTGTCTCACTGTCTTTCAGATCATAGGTATGTACTATTTTACAAATTTTCTCTGATCTTCAGTGCCCGTATTTTATACTTGTGTTGCTATAAACGTATATACCTTAGGTTAGTGTCAGTGTCTGGAAAAAGGTAGAATATTTTACTATCAAAGAAAGTTGCTGGGCCTGGCTTGACTTTTGAGAGCTGTAATGAAGGGTCTAAATACCAAACCAGAGCCACTGAGCCAGCCACTTTCATCTTGGTGCGATGGGAGCAGCCAGCCCCTCCTGGCCCTGCCGGGTTAGAGTATGTGACGGCAGCAGATGGGTGTTCCACAAACCACAGGGCAATCTGTTGTCTTGGAGTCATACCTCAGACTGAAATTAGGCTGAAAGCTGTATCATGTTAGAATAATTATAATTCTCCCCTTTTAGATATTTACACTATGTGGTAAGATTATAATGTCAATGGTTCAAGTTTCAAATATTCCATACAGATGCCTTCTTTGGGAGTGGGGTTCCTCTCCTTTCCTGGGCAGTTAGAATTTTTGCCAACAAAATTCCCCCCCGCCATGCTCGCTTTTTTCCCCTACAAGCTGTTTGAGACACATCACCTGTCTTTAGTGGAATGCATTCTTGTTTCTATTTATGAGCCCTTGAAAGTAAAGCATGTATGATAGAAACTGTTCGAGTTTCTGCAGAGACTGGCCTATTTGAACTCCATGTCATGTCTCGGTTCCAATCTGGGTTTTGCATATTTGGAGTATCACATCTTGCAATGAAAACATGACTTTGATAAGCTGCCCGGGTCAACCAAGGACTGGAACAGATGATCTCTTTTGCAATCAAGATGATTTAAGAGAGTCTGGCCATCTGTTTCAGCCTGGCACTCTGTATGTTGGTGAGGTCATCATATTCCAAACTCTTAGCATTGCAAGTTCAGCTACTGTCTCATCAGATCCCCCAGAACAAATCAGTCTTTGGGAGACTGATTGCCAGTAATCAAACTCCCAAAAGGCTGATGGATAAGCCCACCTCATTATGTGCTTGTCAGGATTAACTGAGAGACTGGATGTAAAGCTTACTCACCCCTGGCCTGGCACAGATAGTAAGTGTTCTGTAAATGCTGGCTTTTATGTTATCCAGTGACCTATCAAACAGTATTTGCAGCACAGGATAAACACCCACAAATATTTACTCTTTGGCTCCTTCCCCTAGATTCTAGAATCCATACAGAGCACCATCCTTCTATCAGGCACTCAGTTACAACATGATTAAAAAGGTCACTTTCGAAAAAGGTTCCGGTCCTAAGGATGCACCAGGCCCACACTCCAGGGCACTCTCGTCTCTGGATTGGTGGCAGAAGTGCTCTTGTCTCTGATTATATCTGGCAGAGCTGCTGGCCAGTGTTTACCACTCGGTTTGAAGTGCTGTGCTTCCGCGGACGGCTAATCTTATCCATTATGCGTTGATTCCTGTTCGTTTCCACTGTGATTAATAGTGCCTGTAGGTGGGAGGTTCCTGGCTACGTCTGCAGGCTGCAGTGGCAGAAGCGCCATGCCCACCAAGGAAGCGCGCACCGTCTGCGCTCAGGGAGTTGTCGATGTGCTGGGTTGTTAGGGCGGTCCGCAGAGTTCGGTGAAATTCGTTGTAGTGCCAACACTTAACACAAAGTTATGCGCATGGTCCGAAGAAATGCTCCACTCCCGATTGCTGTTGTGCCTTGAATTGCGGTGCCCCGTCCCAGCCCCCACCTTTCGAGGTAATCAACGAAGCTCTTGGGAAACAGAAGACAGAGCCCTAAAGGACCAAGATCTGAAACTGGTTAGGGTTTAGCGGGAGTACGGCGTGAGGAAACAGTCTAGAGCACAAAGGTCAGCCGGGCTGAGAAGGCCTGACAGCAAGGTGGGACTAGGGCAGGGGTCAGGGTGCCCGGCAGCCAGGGGCCAGCAGGAAAGCCCATCACACTCCCAAGTGGTCTGAGGGGAAACAGGCCTGTGGAAAAGAGGTAGAAAGTGGAGTGGGAGCTGAAGTCAGCATTGTCCTCCTTTGCTATAGGGCCCCAGGGTGGATTCTGTTTATGACGATGCTACCTGTCGTAGGATGAGAGAGTTGCAAAGCATTTGGAAGAGCGTGACAACTAAGATGAGAAGTTAACATAACCTCTACTCCATCTATTCTTGCCTGCCTTGTGGGGAATCAGAGCTGGGTGTCCACAAACGGTTAATCTTCATGGAGTGGTAGGAATTCATCCTCCTCTCCTGAGCCGCACAGCAATCTGTCATCTACCTGTCTGCAGCAATGTGATAGGCCGCAACTCTTCAACATCGACTCAAGAGACACGCAAGAAATAACAGTTTCATTGAGATTCTGACTTAAAAAGGAAAACACAAACAAATCTATGCAGGTTTGAGCCAGGGAGTTAATAGTCTTACTAACAGGGAAGTCTTCTCAGAGCCTCAGCGTGATCAGTGTTTCTTTGAGAAGTGGTGGGGAGGGGTGAAGGAAATCACCTACAGGGCTCTGTTTCTCCTTGTCATTAAATCCACCGAGGCCAGTCTGGGCATTTGCTTCTGCAGATGACCAGAGACCCAGGTCAAATTACCATTAGGAATGTGCCTGGTGCTCCTGCTGCGATAGGGGACCTCCCTGCATCTTCTCCCCAGCATCCCAGGTGTGTGGCCTGAGCCACAGCCAGTGTGCTCTCCTGATTCCTCCTGGACCTGCCCAGGAGTGAGAGCAGCTTTCCCGGTGGATGTGCGCATGAATCCCTGCTGGATGTGCACATGAATCCCTGCTGGTGGAGGCAGGAACGCCTCCCAAGGACAAGGTCGCAGAGGGGCCAGGCTGAGCTCAGTGGGGGTGGCCTTGGCCAGGCAGGGCTCCCAGTGCCTCAGACCCTTGACTCTCCTATTCCACACTCCCATTTCCTCTGATCACTCTCAGGTAATGTAAAGAGAGGGAGGAAGTCATTAAAGCATAGCCCTGGGCATCACCACCCATAGGCAAGTCCCCTGTCTTTATTAGAGAGAGATGTGCCAGTTATCATGATCTTTCAGCCCCCTACCGGTACTTGGCCCTGCCAATGATGGGCACTAGAAGGCAGCTGGAGGGTTAGAGGAGGAGCAGGCACCTGCCCTTTTCTGCACTGCTTGTCACCGCAGCAATGGGTCTTCATCTCGGCAGCCACAGTTCATTCCAGGAGCCAGAAGTGGCAGTTTTCAGGTTTCCCAACCTGGCTCCCCCTCAAAGACACCAGCACTATCTGGGCCTCTCTGGCTCGGGTGATAGCTGCTTCCTACAGTGACTGTCATCTCTATGTTCTCACCTCCCCTTTTTGAGCTCCAAAACCTGTTTAACCAATTCTATTTTAGAAATCTCTTAAAATAGCTAGTGTTATTTCTGACTGACACAAGTGGCTCTCTCAGTAATTCACTCCATTAACATTCATGGAGGGCAGACCTGGGCTAGGCTCGCTGCTGGATGCTGTGATTTCAAAGATAAACAAAATGTGTCTCTACTTTTGAGGAAATCAATGTTGAATAACAATAGCAAACATCTGTATAGAACTCCTACTTTGCAAATCACTCTTTTACATAAAATTTCACTTACTCCTTACATTGCACTTATTACCACACAAAATTGCGGTTCTCTTGCCCATTGTCCATAAACAATTAATTATGGCATCAGCTTTTAGGAGAGAAATCAGCTTTATTCTGTGGGATTGATCTGCAGGGAGACAGGGGCCATGTGGCCTCAGATATGTCTCCCCGATTCAGGATTTGGGGTGAAATTTAAGAGGTTAGGGAGAATAGGCTGTCACATGGAAACACTGGTGGGATAGGTTTTCATTGGTAGGCTTCAAGCATTTATGGTAAGGTTCTAAACATTTATGACAGTGTTCTGAACATTTATGATGCAGTTCTAAACTTTTATGATAGGGTTCTAAACATTTATGATGAGGTGGGGAAGGAATTTTGACACCGGTTCTTTCTGAATGAGGCACCCCTGGCTTCTGGTAAGAGTCTGATGTTTAAGTTCTGGTCATGTCTCGGTCTCTGAGTCCCATGGGGATGAGAATCTTTGGTTCTGCGGTCACTTCAGGTCAAGATTTCTTCTTCTGTGCATGCTCTGGCTACGTGACTTTGAATTTTCTGGAAGGCAATTCTTAATCACTCTTTTGATAAGAGATGGGGTCAGTTGAACTGGTCCTAGAAAACCCATGGTTACAAATCCTCCCTTTTTGTTCTTCATTCTGCAATCTTGAGGGACATAGGGTGATAACTGCTCTAGCTTCCTCCTGCTGATAAGGGGTGTAAGTTGTTCCATCTCATTAAATCAGTCTCTTAGTAAGATGGTGATGTTGGTGGGCTCCCAAAGTTAGGCATATGTTGTGTAAACAAGTAACCACGTATTTAATAAGAAGAATTTCTAGAAAAACAAGGTTAATAGTTAGAGCAAATTATAAACCAGTTTCTGAGCTCAGGGGGCAGCCGGTCAAAAATATCTCTAGCTGTCAGGGTTGTAGCATCTTTTGCAGTTTGAAATGTCTCTGCTGATGTCATGGGTGTTCAGGTATCTTTCTGAGTGGCCTATACAGCAAGAGACATGAATCTCTCTTAAGTTTATATCAAGTTGTCTAGCTTTAGTTTGTAGGGCTTCAGGAAAAAAGGGTGGTTTCAGGTCTCAATGATTCCAAGTGAAAATGATGGAAACAATTGAAAACATTAGTTTGGAGATTTGTAGTCAGATATTTCATGAGACTAGAAGAATTCAGGATCCAGTCCAGTTTACATATAGAAAGCAAAAACTTCAAAGACAATTAACAGAACTAGAATCTAATACCCAGGAATGTGTACTATATTTTCTATTGAAATATTTTTTCTCTCTAAAATCATCCTCATTTTCACCAAAGACAGCCAAGTTAAGACTCATTGGTTTGAAAAATAAGTCTAGTTTCAATAAACTTGGCCCAATTGTTTACATAAGTACAGCAAGAATAGCAATTGATCATATAGGCTCTTTTAAATCTGCTTTGCTGGAACTTTTCATAGAGAATCTCAGATTGAACTTTAAAGGCCTCTCACAGCCAGGAAAGCCAAGGACTTGTCATCAGTCTATGCTCCAATACCTATAGATTTTGGTGGATTCATCTCTTCTCTTGAGGTTCCTTGCATCTGCCAGGGAAGTGACCTTCTTTACTCACCTGGTAAGGTTGCTGGGAACCCTGTAAGCAAGGTACCAGGCCAATATTTCCAAGTGGCTTTATTCCATAAAGTCCAATCTTTGTTCCTCAGATCTGTCTTGTCATTTCTGAGACTGCATGTTTCTCTCAAATATGACATTCTAGTCAAAGTTTTGGTAATATAACCAATGTTTCCAATCGTGTCCTGTTATAAGGAGAACAGATTCTTTTTGAACTTATGCAAATAACTGTACTGATGTGAAAACAATACTCACTCACTAAGAGTTTCCAAATTCTGGAGGTAGAAGGTAGGATAATAAAGATAATAGAGACAACATCAGCTTATTTGACCAATAAATATAGAATAAAGGCTGCATGTCTGCATCATATCCAACACTGATAAGTCTACAGGCGTATCCAATTTAATCAAACCAACAACCTTAAATAAACTTTCAGTTACCAAAGATTAATTTATATCATGTTAACATAATAGACGTTTGGGTTAGTTGCTATTACATTTAGAAATTATATAAGCATTTACATTAAGCCAGTTGACTAGAGCTCTTTAGAAATTATACCATCCACAGGTAAGATTATATATACACACACACACACACACACACACACACACATACACAGAGACTCCGCAGCTACTATTTTAAAATTACTGCCATGAGTCAGGTAAGTAATACAAGGCTCGCTAATTATGAATTCAAATTTTAAGTCTTTTTACTAATATTTGTGGAAAAGACACTCAAGATGCTAGATTTTTTAAAAAATATTTATTTATTTATTTATTTATTTTATGATTTCATTTTTTCCTTTTTCTCCCCAAAGTCCGCGAGTACATAGTTGTATATTCTTTGTTGTGGGTCCTTCTAGTTGTGGCATGTGGGACGCTGCCTCAGCGTGGTCTGATGAGCAGTGCCATGTCAGCGCCCAGGATTCGAACCAACGAAACACTGGGCCGCCTGCAGCGGAGGGCGTGAACTTAACCACTTGGCCACAGGGCCAGCCCTCAAGATGCTAGATTTTTGGCAAGGGTGCTGTTATGGTTGTTTTTCTTTCCTTTTTCCCTTTTTTTTCTTCAGTCTTAGGAATTGGTGATGGGCTTAGATATTTCCCAGAGAGTTTGCAAGCTCTTTGAGATAAGGAAAATGGGTGGAATCTGAACTGCCTCTAGAGCTGCATTCCCACTCTTGCAAGGATTTTTTTTTAATGACAGTTGCTCTTAATTCCTTAGAAATTGGGTTGTAACTTAAATGACATTATAAGTTGACCTACCTGTCCAACTATATCAAAAAGGCACAAAGAAATGATTCAAGTTTTCTCCAAGATGGAGTTTCTGGGGCATATTTGCCTTATCAGTTTCTAATGTCCCAATATCTGTGAGCATTTTTTTTTTTAAATATTGGCACCTGAGTTAATAACTGTTGCCAATCTTTTTTTTTCTCTGCTTTTTCTCCCCAAGTCCTCTCAGTACAGAGTTGTATATTTTAGTTGTGGGTCCTTCTAGTTGTGGCATGTGGGATGCCACCTCAGTGTGGTCTGATCAGCGGTGCCATGTCCGCGCCCAGGATCCAAACCAGTGAAACCCTGGGCTGCCAAAGTGGAGCACATGAACTTAACCACTTGGCCATGGGGCTGGCCCCTCTGTGAGCATTTTGAGAGGAACAGGGGAGGTTTGGGGATTGGCAAAAGGACAAGTGAACTTTGAGCCATCTTCTAGAACCATACAGGGATTTGCAAAACAAAAGGATTTGCAAGACAAAGATGGTTGTTTCCAGTTCCCCAAAGAAATGGACTACGGACTGAATGATAAAATAGGTTGACCCACCCTTTCAGCTACACTTTTCCAATTGCTTCCTTATATCAGGGAGATTTTTAACTTAAGAAGTGAATCAAAAGATTTTTATGTTCTAAAACTTCAGGACAATGTATCACACCTTTAAAAAGTCTGCACAAAGTGGAAGGCCCTCTTTCCAAGTGCACAATTCAAATCTAGACCAATTTATGCTGGGGGTGGGGTGCTTTCATTAGCACCTGTAAGACCATGAGAGGAAGCTGAGACCCCAAATTTGATTAGGTTCTTAAGACTAGTCATTACCAGAGCTCTCCAAATTTTTTTCCAATTTAGAAGTTTTTCCAATTTAAGGCTCTGTCTCTGGCCATTGACAAGTAGGGTCTTAACAGCAATTCTTAACCAATAAGCCTTTTAGGGCTTAATTATGGATGCAAGAGGTGTCCCCAAAAGAGAGTGCAAAAGAAGTAGAAAGTTCACTCCCCAAAATAATCTAAGAAAGCAAAGGCCTTCGTTGCACAGGTGGTAGTGTACTAACAGGCAATGAAGGATGAGACAACAAAGGGCCCCTGATGGACTGGGGCCCCTCATGACAAACATCCCTGAGATCTGATACAGCTGGACAGAGAGAGTACGCCTGGGAACCCCAGTCTACTTGACTGGCCAAAGATGCACGCTGGTACATGCATCCTCTGGATGGCAGAGACCAAAGAGGTCACAAAGCTAAGGTCTCAAAACATGGACTGAGGGCCCTCCCAGACAACAGGCTTGTGGAGATGCCTGTGTCTTGCCCTATGGTTTTTTTCCTTTTTATGACAAGTGACACAAAAGACAGAGACAAGAAAAAATAGTAACCATCTCTGGGAGGAGAAGGATCAGTAAACCAATGAGTACTCAAACCAATTTCTCAGAGTTGCTGAATGATCCACCATCTGGCCATTTTCGCTGGATTTTAAAGACTATTGTGGCCATGTGGTTTTATAAAAGAATATTAAGCTTTTTGTGTTTCATGGGCTTGTAGCCTAAAATTGCCCAGTTTGAGAGAATGTAGCCTGAGGGACTACAGGTGGGGATTGAAATAGCATTTCCCATTGTTTCAGAATTTAGACGTGGCCAGTCAAAAGTATATTTATGTTGCAGCTAGAACTAGATCTCTAAAATTTTGGGCATCCCCCAAACCAAGACCCTCACAATGAAGGCCAAACCAAGGCTTCCTTGTAATGGCCAATGCCATTCCCTTGAGGCTGATGGCAGTTTGGTAGGACCCCTAGCCACAAACCGGAGTGCGCCCTGCATTTCTTCTCTGCTGTTTCTTACCACAAAATGGAGTGCAACTGCATTTTTGCCCAATTGTATTTTGGGACCTCCAACCTGATGATTATTAAGCCAAGCCCTCAGGACACTAAACAAGCTTAATAGGATTGTGCAGTTCTTTGTAAACATTTACAACTTCTGGAAACTTTAGGTTTTGAACAATTATACGGGAAGGTGGCGAGCTTGACCTTTAAAAAATTTCTTTGTTACCTGGGTCTTAAAAAGGAGCCTCAAAGTGGCCACTGTAGTTTTAAATTATCCTGGGTTATCTTGCCACTTGTTTACAGTTATCCCCATTTTAGGAGGCTTTTCCCAAGGTGGCCACAACAAACAAGGTAATTTCTAAAGAGAGTTTGTTACGGTTACTGAGAAACTCAGTCCTCAAAAGAGCCAATTCAATTTAGACAAACGTTAACACGCAACAATTCTACATATAACACAGACCAGAATACTAGCTGGTTTTCAGGAGCAGCTCAGAACCAGTGCCAGGAGCTACTCAAAACCAGATTGCCAGGGCAGCACACAATCTGTGCCAGCAGTTGCCCAGATCCAGAAGCAACTTCATGAGTGAAGCTTTCATCCTGCCTCTAATTACCTTGGGTGGTTCAGGCCCAAGCTTCGGGTCTCAGGCCACCAGGATTCCCCAGAATACAAGCCAAACTTGTATTTCCAGGAAATCAAACTAGAGAGACGAGGTAAGGGACAGACGCTTTCTTAAAGTTACTCACCGAGAGCCCAGAGACATCTTGACCCAGAAGCTGCATCTTCACCCCCTGCAGAAAAAACCTCCTTGGGGCTGGGAGCACTGCAGCAGAGGAAACAAGAATCTGATCAGTTGAGCCTCTAGACAAAATTGTCTAGGCAGCTGCTTAGGATTGATGAAAAGACCCCACAGTCCACCAGGGGTTCCAAAGCCTTGGATGGGCAGTCACAGGACCTTGTCCTATCTGGTCACCAATTGTTACCACACAAAATTGGGGTTCTTTTACCCAATGTGCACAAACAGCCAATTAATTATAGCATCAACTTTTAGGGGAGAAATCAGCTTTATTCTGCAAGACAGATCTGAGGGCACACGCCCCCATCTCCCTGCAGATTGATCTCACAGAATAAAGGTGATTTCTTCCCCAAAAGCTGATCTTGTAATTAATTGGCTATTTGTGCACACTGGGCAAGAGAGCCCAATTTTGTGTGGTAACACCCATATAGTGCAGGTATCATTTCCATTTACACATGAGGAAACTGCCGCAGAGAGATGCTAAGCAACTTTTGTAAAGTCACACAGCTAGTAAATAGAGAAGTCCTTGGACTTGACACCACACTTTCCCCAGGCTCCAAAAGCCATCAGGGGTTAGGTTAATTGGAATCTGATGTCTTTGTCACTTCTCACTTTAATTATTCCTCACTGTTTAAAGTGGAAGACACTTCGAGTTACCTTAGTCTACTGTCTGTCAGAGTGAGAGGGAGGGGAAAGGAGACAATTTGCAAGTGATCAAAAGATAGTCCTGATATTTAAGATTCTCTTACCTTTCATTTTTCGTTTTGGGGTCTTAGGCACCTCAAGTCCAGGTGTCAAAGGATCAGAGCATCTGCAGCCCAACTCTCCCACTGCTGAGGTCTCCCACCACATTGGAAGCTGGGGTAGGGTACAAAACTGCCCTCAGAGTTTCAGAAGAGGCAGAGTGGAGAGGAGGGGCTGGGGACAAGAGCTGAGCTTTGACTAGACACCGGCTCCTCCCTTTCCCATCCCTGCAGTGGCTGGTAGCTGCAGAGCTCCTGGTAGAGGTGCCCGGGGGCCACATGACTGGGCCTCACCTTCTTCAAGATCTCCAATTTAGTCTTATGGCAGCTTCTAGTGAGGTTGGGCATACAGTCGTATTTAGCAAGTGCATGTGCTGAAACCGTTGACTTGTTAAATGTGAACAAAATATATCACATTTTTAGTAACTCTGCTTTAGGAATTTTCCTCCTTCCACTGTCCCTCTACTTCCCCCTCCCTCCCTCCCTCCATTTCCCTTTTTTCTCTCTCTCTTTCTCTCTGTCACAGAGGCCCTAGTAGCTGACTTTTCCTTTAATTTCATACCAAGTTTGATAGAGATTTCTTGGTATAGCCTCTATTGGCAGTACACTTGGCATTTCAAACCATTTTTTAAAAAAGTTATAAGTGGGTGGAGGATAATATTTGAGAAAATAATTGAATTTTTTCTCCAGGCCTTTTTTTTTTTTTTAAAGTACATAGTTGTGTGCTTTTAGTTGTGGGTCCTTCTAGTTGTGGCATGTGGGACGCCGCCTCAGCATGGCTTGACGAGTGGTGCCATGTCCGTGCCCAGGATCTGAACAGGCGAAACCCTGGGCCGCAGAAGTGGAGCACTCAAACTTAACCACTCGGCCGCAGGGCCAGCCCCTCTCCAGGCTTTCTTACACACATTAGCCTTCTCCCACCACGGGGGCACTGGGATATGATCCTGAATGCACTACCCTCAGGAGAGAGCTGACAAATAGACAGTCTTTCTATTTCATTCTAAGAGCTAGGTTTTTAAGAGAGAGAAGGGTTTTAAATTCTGAAAAATTTGGCTTTGACATCAATATCCAGTGGCTTCAGCATCCAGGGGTGTGTCAGAGCTGGCCTGCACCAGCTCAGGAGAGCAGATTGTGGACATCTTTTCTCAACTTCATGTTCAGTAGCTTGAAATCAACCATGGTGGAAGTGTGTACACCATGAAAATTGGCAAATACTACAAACCAGGGTTTTTTTCCCCCCCTAAAGAATCAGTTGTTAAACATTCACCAACATATCACTGCTTTATTCCATTAACAATTGATTGGACAGCGCAAATGATGATGTAGAAACAGTTTCCCACCTCTATCTAGATAAAGATCCCACAGATTGTGGAAGGAGAGGGGATTAAGAGAAAAAAGCACAGGTGAACCACCCAGTAAACCCTTCTAGGCTGAAGCCAAGGAGGTTGGTGTAGGGCACGCAGAAAAATATCCAGATAGGGCTGGAGATAGGAGGCCCAGCAGACTGTGTCCCACTTCCCATCTGCAACTCTGTGAGCAGTTAGGAGCTACACAGACTGCTGTGAGTGAAAACGGGCAGAAATGGCAGCAGGTGTAGAAATGGCCTGTGAGAGCTAGCCTCCCTGCTGCTCCCCCACCTGCCATGCCTCCCTCAACTCCTTTGAGGCCAAGGAACCCATAGAGATTTCCTGTCCGACACCAGGATGGGAGTGGAGATCAACTCAGAGACTGGGAGTACGTGGGCCAGTGGGTCACTGACCTTCCCTTGGCTGCTGTCAAGACCACTGAGGATGGCACAGTTCAGAAACCAACATGCTGGAAGCCAGCGAGCATTGACCAGGATTCCTCTCCGACAAGACCAAGGCCCCCGGTGACTTAGGTCACTTTCCAAGAGAAGTGTGAGGAAGAGAGTCAAGAAGTGATTATTGTCCCCAGGAACGACTGGGTTGGTAAGATGACATTTCCCATTGCTGGGCAGAAATGGGGCCTCAAGAGATAAGATCAGTTACAGGAAAATAAAGAGTTAAATATTTTCTCCAGCCAACTTTTAAAGACTGTAAAATTAAATGCCAATACATTTATGAGCTATCTGGTGAAAGTGCTTTCCTTGTTTTTTCTTCTTTTCTTTATTAATAGTAACAAATGTGGGAGAATATAAGAGAGAAGTAATCTTTCTTTATATGAGAGTTAGTGCTTTTCACTCTATAATGTTTATGTGGCAGTGAAGAGTTGGTAGGGGCTAGGTAGAACAGTGATGCCATAATGTTCCATCTACTGCCACCAATGAACCAAGTGAAGATTTTTTTCACTTATTGATTAATTTTTTCAACAGACCAAATATTAAAATCCAACAGGGGCAACAGGGGAATGATGTTTCAAGAACATCATTCATCACATTAAATTAATGTTGCTCATTAAAATGTTATCGATTTTTGTGATTTTGTTTGTATTTTTTTAGTACATTTGTTTTTACAATTGTGTGAGTGTTATAAGCATATGGGCTTTATGCCTAGTTTATATATGTAGTCTTTAAATAACATAATAAAAATCATTTAAGGCAATATTGAGGGTCCCTGAGAATTATTTTTCCTTTAAAATGGATCTATAACCATTTTTTTCCTCTTTAAAAGGGTCCATGAATTATACAATATTTGGCGACCAGATGTCATTGAGGGTTTTTTTAAAGAAGTTTTCATAGTAAGTCCTCTAGAAATTTGCACTATTTTTATTGCTTTGTTTTATCAGAGGGTTTATTAACTTTTCCCACCAGTTCTTCCTGTGCTATGCTTTTCTCACTGATGAAATCTCATTTAATGGGCAGCCACCCCAAGGATCCCACTTAAGATTCATCCTGTAGTTCCTCCTTTTTTTCTGTTGTTGAGTTCATTAAAATGCTGCATTGAGCATCAGAAAACTAGGAAGGCTGAGCCTGCTGTAGATTTCCCCATAACTGTCAGATAGACATGGGTTCCCGTGGCCCCCTTTCAAACACAAGTCTCTGCTTATGTAGGAAGAGATGGAAGATTGGCAAAAACCATAGAAAATGGCGACTGAAAAGTTGTGTGCTGATCGATGGAAAAAAGGAAAGGGCAACAAGTGGAGGAGAGTCAAGACTGCAATGAGAATAAAAGAAACGGGGAAATAGAAACACACGACAACAATGCCTAAGAGAGCCACAGAGGAAACATTGAGAAGAAAACAGATATGAGAGAAATACTGCACAGAGAATGCTACACCAGAAATTAGCAAGATCCGTGGAGGCAGGAAGAAAATAAAGAAGAAAGATAGAGGTTATATGTTCCCATGTAACAGGAGCCCCCGATTTCTATGCTTCCTGGGATTGTGTTAGAGGTAGGGAGCTATTCCATGGCTCCATAATTCCCCTCGAGAAACAAGGCATTTAAAAGTTTCCCAAACCTAGTGTGTACTGGACTGTGAGAGCCAGTTGTTAAATTTTCAGGAATTCCGTGAGCTAGCTGTTAAACTGGTTATTTAAAAAAAAATAATAACACTACATAAGCTTAAAATTAAATAAATTATATTAAAAACACATAATAGATACTAAAAACTCATCAGGTTCTAATTATTTTGGAATATTTTACTATCGATGTATCTGCATCTATCGTGTGGAAATATTATGCAACGGTGTGTTACTACATATCCCTTCGCAACACTGCCTTCAAGTGACTTCATATTGGAGGATTGAAATCAGCCACAGTGGGAGTATCTACACCATAGAGATCAGCAAATACTACAAATTGAGGCTTAACATATTGTTTTATTGATTGTCTAGATGTAACAACATGGTGGAGAAAATAATACTGTAGATTAAACTTAAAAGTGTATTGTGTCCGTAGCTGTTACATTGTGTGTAACCCAAGAAATTGAGGAAATATTCTTCCAATATTCAAAAACTATTATCCAATTCATCAAAAAAACGGCTTACATCATTGACGAATGAGTGATGTTCCAGCATGTCTTTGTTATTTCATTTTTGTCTTAGTCATGAAAATATCAACCAACATTCATCTCAGAACTATACTTGTTCATCAATTGCAACTGTTACTGGCTGCGGATATGAGTTTGCACAAGTCAGTTGAAATCATTCCATGAAAATCAATAACCTATGTGGAATTTAAAATAAAAAGTGTCATATATTTATTATTTGTAAATTCTGTGACTCACATCCTTTATATCAGTAAAGTTTAATAAACTTACATAAAATATTCACATACAGAATCTTTTATACTTGTTGGAGAGCCAGTTGTTAATCATTTATCAGCACACCCCTGGGTGGTTTGGTCACTAACCACTGCCTCACGTGGCAATGATGACACCCAGAAGCCTTGCTTTAGAAGAGGACCCAGGGGCAGTGAAAAGCACAAACACTCTTTCCTTTACTTTTTAAAATTTTGGTAAAATATGCATAACATAAAATTTACCATTTTAACCATTGTTAAGTGTACGGTTCAGCAGTGTTAAGTACATTCACACTGTTGTGCAACTATCACTACCATCCATTTCTAGAACTTTCATCATCACAAACTGAAACTCTGTCCCCATTAGTTCCCTAATCTCCCCTTCCCTCAGCCCCTGGTAACCTCTACTTTCTGTCTCTGTGAATTTAACTATTCTAAGTACCTTATATAATTGGAATCATACAATATTTGTCCTTTTGTGTCTGGTTTATTTCTCTTAGCATGATGTCTTCAAGGTTCATCCATGTTGTAGCATGTCTCAGAATTTCCTTCCTTTTTAGGGCTGAATAATATTCCACTGTATGTATATACCACATTGTGTTTATCCATTCGATCATCCATGGACATTTGGGTTGTTTCCACCTTTTGGCTATTGTGTATAATGCTGCTATGAACATGGGTGTACCAATATCTGTTCTTTCCTTCTTTTTTTGTGAGGAAGATTGTCCCTGAGCTAACATGTGTCAGTCTTTCTATATTTTGCATGTGGGATGCTGCCAGAGCAGGGCTTGATGAGCAGTGCATAGGTCTGTGCCTGAGATCCAAACCTGTGAACCCCAGTCTGCCGTGAACTTAACCACTAGCACACTGGCCGGCCCCTGTTCTTTCCTTCTTTTGTTAATGAATGCCTTTAATTCTGGAGCTCCCAGAGGGCATACGAGAGCCGGCTGCATCCATATGGGGCCCTAGGACTATCTCATCCCTTGCTCTCCCTAAATGCTCAAGCCTGTTTCTGTTCCGTCTCAAATGAGGCTGCGTGCTATGGAAACAGCACCCAGAGAAGCCACGTCCAGCTGCTGATGCAGAGACCACCTGATGCCTTTGCCGATGGCTGGGGTTATGTTCAGTGTGAACCACAGTAGTCGCCCCTCCCTGCCCTGACACTGACTGACAGACACCATGGAGCGGTGGGGGTGTGGTGGGCAAAAGTTTCTTGATATTGCGAGAGGCGAGTGGCCTCAAGGGAGGAGAGAAGCAGCCAAGGGCTTAGCCCTTCTTCAGGGTCAGGAAATGCCACTGACACTGAGCAACCAGCATGATGTGGATCCAAATAAGCTTTTTTTTAAATGCTGGAAATAATCCATCCTAGTTTGTGCCTGGCCGCTGAAAATGCCATCAGCCTTTCCCCAGATGGAACACATTATTGGCTATTAAAAATTCATTTAAAAATAACATGACCAATCAGTGTGTTTCAACGTTAGCTTATCTTCTAAAAGGAACTGAAAATAAAATGAAATAGGAACATTTTTTTTTTTTCTGAAGGAGAAAACAGGTATCTCCAGTTCCTCTGAGCAAATGGTAGAGCTGTGCTCAGTAGGGCGAGGTCAGCGTGACATCAAAGGATGTGCAGACAGTGGAATCAAAGCTTGAAATGGAGAGTGCTTTCAGATACGTGTTTTTAAAATCTTTTCTCAGGCTTAGGAAAGCCTTCGGAGCTGTGGCGTGCTGGCCTGCACTGATATGTCAAGAGCCTTGACAGGCGGCTAGGGCAGAGGATTGAAACGTGGGGATCGCTGACTCAGCTCGAACAGCACTTGCACAGCGGCCACCTTCCTCAACACTCTGCTCCCTAATCTCCACCCCCAAACCCCTAGTGTAGACGCATTTGCAGGCCTCTACAGAACTCTTGCCCACACTCCTGGCCGTGTGACTCTCTGGAAGCTTCGCATGTTCTGGGCCCAGTTTCGACACGGTGAGCCAGTAATCAACTCTGAGCAACCCTCTCAGTTGCGGCCAGGTGACCCTCAAGACCATCACTGTGCAACAGGGGCAGATGCTCTGGACTGACACAAGCCACTTCGGTCCATGTCTTCACCTGAGGGAGCTCCTCCTGGGCTTGACACCCTTTTGCGCAAAGAAATGTACAAATCAGCAGAGCTGTGGGAGTAGTGTGTGTGTGTGTGTGTGTGTGTGTATGTATGTGCGTGCTTGTGTGTGAAGCATTAGCCCCAGAAGCGGCGGAATCCTAAAGATCTAGGGAGTCAACCTGCTTTATTTTCTTCTGACCCTGTCTTCAAAACTAGCACTCACCAGATGGCCATAAACAACCCTTAGGACCTCTGAAGTTGCTATGGGGTAAAGCTGACTCCACTTCAATAAATTTTGCAGAATGGGACTCCTACTGACAAAAGTAAGCAGATTTCCACTTCAATATAAACCATTTTCAACTGTTAAAAAAAATATAAACAATCCAATTAGAAAATGGGCAAAAGATATGAAGAGACATTGCAATGAAGAGGATATACAGATGGCAAATAAGCACATGAAAAGATGTTCAGAAGCATTAGCCGTCAGGGAAATGTGAATTAAAACCACAGTGAGATATCACTACATGCCTATCAGAGTGGCTACAACAAAAAATAGTAACACCACCAAATGCTGGCAAGGATGTAGAGACACGGATCACTTAGACATTGCTGCTGAGAATGTAAAATGGTACAGCCACTATGGAAAATAGTTTGACAGTTTCTTATAAAACTTAACACACTATTATTACCATACAATCCAGTAATGACACTCTTGGACTTTTTCCCAGAGAAACAAAAATTTGTGTTCACACAAAAAGCAGGACATGAATGTTCATGGAAGTTTTACTTGTAATAGCCCAAAACTGGAAACAGCCCATACATCCTTCAACAGGTTAAAGCGACTGTGCTGCATCCACCCATGCAACACCAGTCAGCAATAAAAAGGAACGACGTATTGACACATGTAACAATATGGATGAATCATGCTGAGAGAAAAAAGTCAATCCCAAAAGGTTACACACTTATGATTCTACTTATCTAACACTTCAGAAGTAAAATTTTAGAAATGGAAAACAGCTTATTGGTTGTCAGGTGACTGTGGTAGATACCTGAACATGTGATAAAATTGTATAGAACTAAATATGTAGTTCCATACACACACAAATATGTACAAATAAAACTGGGGAAATCTGAATAAGATGGGTGGATGGTATCAAAGGCAATGGCCTCATTGTGATATTGTGCTTTACTTAGACAAGATGTTACCACTGGGGGAAATGGGGCGAAGGGTCCATGAGATGTCTGTATTCTCACAATTGCACATGAATCTACAATTATCTCATTAATATTTTCATTAAAAAAACATGAATCATAAGCACAACATTTTCTTTAAAAAGCATCAGTCCAGGAAAACTCCAGGCAAAACTTTCAGTTCTATTATGGGATGCCACATGTCTTTCTCAGAACTTCATGTTACTCAGCTCACCCTCTTCCGTAAACATCTGCTCAGATATACTCACTTGCATATTTTTTTCCCTAAAACAGATTTTTTTTTCTTCTCAATCCTCCCTCTTTTCCCCTCATAGTAATCTATAGAGTAGACATCAGGCACTTTGCATGTTGATGAATTAATCTGTGGCTTATGTGACCCTTATTAGCCCTTAACTGCCCTCTAGCTCCTAAAATCTCATATGAAGGAATTTCTTTTCTAAGAGGACGTGAAACTGTCTAACAGATGATCTGCATAGCATTAAAAAGCTTATGGCTTTAGACCTACTGATAGAAAAGTCATATCCTGGAAACAAAATCTTTTCTATAGCAAAGAGACTAAATTCTCTTAATTTTTTTTTTAGTTCCTACTATGTGCCAGACACAGACATATTACTTTGCTTTGTTTCATGTTCTTAACAAGCTTATGAGGGAAGATTAGTTTTGTTATCTTGAGTATTTAAAAACATGGAGGACCAGCCACTTGCTCATGGTCACACACCTAATAAGCAGAAGTCAGGATGGGGCCTGAGCTGATTTGACCCAAAGTGCATTGTCTTTCCACCATATCTGCAGTCCTCAAACTTTTTGGTGTCAGGACCCCTTTCAATTAAAAAATTATTGAGGAACTTAAAGAGCTTTGGTTAATGTGAGTTACATTGACTGATATTTAGAAATTTTTATTTAGAAATCATATCATAATTATTTAGAAATCATATTTCTAAATCATATTTAGAAATTAAAAGTGAGACATTTTAAACATTCAGTTCCTCTACAAATAACAAAAATAAATCCATTACATTTTGACATAAACTATAACATTTTTACAAAAAATAACTACATATCTCCAAACAATAAACTTAGTGAGATGTTTCAAATCTCTTTAATGTCTGGCTTTACAGAGGGTAGTCGGATTCTCACGTCGCTTTTGCATACAATTTGTTTGTGATATGTTGTTTTGGTTGAGGTATAGGAAGAAAACTAGGCTTCACGCTGTCTTTTAATGGATCTTTCAGATAATTTTGGCTATTAGCCTTTTATGCTCTATCAGTACTCTGTAAGTGGTAGTTTCTTTCTTCTTTATTTTTTCCTCCTCAAAGCCCTAGTACATAGTTGTATATTCTAGTTGTAAATCCTTCTAGTTCTTCTACGTCAGCCACCACCACAGCATAGCAACTGATAGATGGGTGGTGTGGTTCTGCGACCGAGAGGTGAACCTGGGCTGCCGAAGCAGTGAGTGCTGAACTTTAACCTCTAGGCCATCAGGGCTGGCTCTACAGTTTCTTAAAGGTCAGTTGCAATGTAGAATATGAAACCATATCAACAAACTTTTTTTGTACCCTGTTGCATTAAAATCCATAGGTCTATCTTGCAATTTGGATCTTTTACCCATGCATGATTTGTAACAAATCATCGGTCATTTGAAAAATATTGTGCCAGCCCTGGTTAAGTACAGTGTACTCCGCTTCGGCAGCCTGGGTTTGGTCCCCACGTACAGACCTACACAGCTCTGTTAGCAGCCATGTTGTGCTGGCAGCCCTCATACTAAAAAACAGAGGAAGATTGGCACAGATGTTAGCTCAGGGTGAATATTCCTCAGCAAAAAAAAAGAAAAAAAGGAAAAATATTGATTCAACTGAGGTATGCAGATCTCCTGGATGTTGACACATTTCAGGATATGATAAAAAAAATCACATTAATTAGTACCACCAGCAATTTTATCAGAAAAGTCTTTAAGGTGCAGATATAAGTTTTCCAAAATTCTAACTTTTACTGGAAAACTCAAATTTTATCATTGGCAACAAATACAGACAAATGTTTCCTTGAAGTGACAGGCTTACTTCATTCATTTCTGAGAAAATGTCCACCAAATTATCAAGTCTGAATAATGATAATATTTACATTAACCCTCCATTCGCGTTCCATGCAAAGAGTGGGTGGTTCAGATTGCAACTCAATTGTGCGAATGCTTTCTCTCAAGACAACCATCCCTATGCAGAATATGAAAAAGATGTTGCAATTTAATAAAATTAACATTTTTTGTTACTGCTTCAGCAAAGACATTCTTTACCGTAAATGCCTTTTTTCCTTGCCAGGGCATGACAGTGAAGAATACAATGTGACGGTGACAGTGTCAGTGTCACACTGTGACACTGTGACAGTGACAGTGACGAACACAGCCTTCACTGTGTTAAGGCACCAGTTTTACCTACAGTTGCTTTGTGCTATCAGTGAGACTGTCAACACAAAGGAAAAGGCAAAGGACGTCTTAGCATTATTATGAAAATGATGTCAAGGGACCCCCTTGGGGCTGTGGATCTTCCCACGCAAACTCAGATTTTGTCTTTTAGCATCAAACCTGCCAGGGTTGGTGCAGCAACACTGACAGCCGGGGCCTGTCTATACCAAGCTCTCCAGAGATGAGCACCATTTCCACCCAGATGAAATACCCAAACCAGGAGCAGACAGGAACCACTGTGGCACCATCCTGCCTCTTCCTAGGGACCTTCTCTTCAGTGTCTTCTTCCCAGCATCCCAGGTGCTCTGTGCTTCCTGCTGCCCAGGGCCACTCAAGAGAGGCCCGTGTTGTGCAGCATAGCTTTAAAGAACAGGTACAGAGGAGCAAGCCTGCCACCATTACTGCTGTGCTCACTATGGCACATAAAACTCTGGGAACCCAAAGGAACAAACTCTGGGGAGCCTGACAGACTCCGCACTGCTGCCTTTCCTGGGCAGAGCCTGGTCTCTCTGTTCCACGGGGAGTACCCTGTGCTTTGGAATCTTCTTTCCTTTCTTTAACATTTCACTTTCCAGAAAGCCCTTCCTCAAGACCCTGTTCTCCTTTCCCAACACGGCAGCTGTTTACCTGAGACAGAATCACTGCCCAGGTAAGAATGACCGTGACAGTGTTCAGTGTGGTGGGTGGCGTGTTCACACTCTACCAGGAGACTCCTGGAGTGCTGTAGAGTGCCTTCACATAAAGGAACAATTCTTGATGAGGAGCATTTCAGGTTAGGGCCACAGGCAAATGGGGCGGTTCTGGAGCCCCTGAAGTTACAGCAAGGGTCTACTCACCTGAGACAAAGTCAGAGGAATTAGATGATTAAATGTTTCAAGGAGGGAGACAAAAATCACACAGCAGGGGTTTATCTCCTCATGAGATGAAGGCTATAATTTTTAATTTCAGTTTCTAATGAATGAAAAATATGCCACGTTTTCATTGTCAAAGGACAAACAGAACCACAATGGGGGTCTCAGTTTACATAGCTGATTTCACGGATGATCACATTTCCAACATTTCCACCTTGTTCCCCCTTGATCTTTGGGCATGACTTACGTAGGTCATGTTTTAATATTTTGGGGGGCAAGTCTCCTCCCCCTGCCTCCTCACTGTACTGTTTTCCCAACTAAGGAGGCTTTCTCCCATTTTCTAGAGAGAGAGAGAGGGCGGGGTGTGGCAGGGGACATCTTTGGATAATTCAGCAGCTGTGTTGGGGTAACCTGGCTATCCCTCCTGTGTGGAACGAACGGGGTGCCCAGAAGGTAAGTCTGGGGGGAGGGGAGCACTGCCCAGCCGAAGCCTTCTGCCTGAAATACACCCACCAGCTGAGCTCAGCCTTCTGCGGGCTCCAGCTGCAGGCGGTCACACTGGCTTCTCTTTCAAGCTCTGAATTATGAAACAAGGTTGCGCACGTTTTGGAAAATCCCTTGTGTTCTTCTAAAAGTGCTAGTTTGGTCTTTCGGTTTCATCTGGTGCTGGGAAGACTTTTCACTTCTACCTCTAGTCTCTGCTGACTTCATTATGAGCAAATAAGGAGTGGTCAGTTAAGATTTATGGAATTAAATTCACTCTTCAAAAATGACAGCATTTGAGGGGCTGGCCCCGTGGCCGAGTGGTTAAGTTCGCGCGCTCCGCTGCAGGGCCCAGTGTTTCATCGGTTCGAATCCTGGGTGCGGACGTGGCACCGTTCATCGAGCCATGCTGAGGCAGCATCCCACATGCCACAACTAGAAGGACCCACAACTAAGAATATACAACTATGTACCGGGGGGCTTTGGGGAGAAAAAGGAAAAAAATAAAAATCTTTAAAAAAAAAAATGACAGCATTTGAAATGACTCTGTATCCCTCCTCTGAATCTGAACATTTAGAAGGGAGGTAGGATCCAGGGCTTTTAGAATATTGGTGTCACGGAGCCCGCTTTGTGCCATTTTACTTAGGAGGTCTTGACTTAAGCACCTACGTGTCCTATGGGCTGACTTCCCTACCGGACTCTCCTACCCAGCTTTGTATTCTCCTTGCAGCCCCCTCCACAGCCTGCACCACCCCTCCTGTTCTACTGCCTCCAGGCCTTTGTTCACAGGATGCTTTCTCTTTATAAATCTCCTCTCCCCGCTTCCTCCCCCTGCATCTCTGAATCTTACCTAGTCGTCAAGGCCCAGCTCAAATTCTGACTTCTCCAAGAGGCTTTCTTTCTGATTCATCACCACCATCTCTGCAATACTGACAGTAACCACGACAGCTCTCAATGATGCTCAACCTTTAAACAGCCTCCTTCACTGCTACCCTCTTAAACCACCGTCCTTTACAGGGCAGCTGCAATAATCTAAGATCCCCGGATCCCATTCTGCCCCCTATTATCTCACCCTCATCTACACCAGCTTGAATAGCCTTTTAAAACAGGTCCAGTCGAACCAATGTTCACCTCGCTGAGACAAACCCAGCCCCTTCTGGGCACACAGCACTATGTCATCTTGCCCTTGCCTTTCTGCCCACATCTCCCACCGTCTTCCCCCACTCGCTCTGCTCCAGATAACGAAGACTCAACATGCTAACACACTCCTACCTCAAAGCCTTTCTTTACCGTGCTGTTTGGAAAGCTCTTCCCCATTTTTCTTCGAGCTCAAGGACTTGGGATAGTATTTTAGCGGAAGTTTGGTGATGAATTCTCTCAGCCTTTCTTTGAAAATGTCCTTATTTTTCTTTCACTTTTGAAAGATACTTTGAGTATAGAATTCTAGGTTGTCAATTATTTTCTTTGTTTCAGCAATTTAAAGATGTCATTCCATTGTTGCCTAGATTTCAGTTTAAGAAGTCAGCCATCTAGTTACTTATTTGAAGTTAATATATTTTTCCCTCCTCTGCCTGCTTTTAAGATTTTCCCATGATTTTCAGCGTCTTACTATTATGTGTCTAGATATGGTTTGCGTTGCCACTTCTGCTTCTTGGGCTTTGAAGAGCTTCTTGAATTTACAGGTTGGTCTTTTGTTAGTTTTGAAAAAGTCTCAACAGAGCTATCAGAATTGCTTCCATGCATTCTCTCTCTCCCGAGACTCCAATTACACATATGTTTGAACTTTCCAACATGTCCCTTATGTTCTTTTTTGTAACTTTGTTTTTTAATCTGCTTCAGTTTGGATATTTTCAGTTTGGATACGTTTTGTCTTCTGTTGCATCTAATCACTAGTTAAAGTCATCAATTGAGTTCTTAATTTCAGATACCGTATGTTTCAGTTCTAGAATTTCCTTTAGTTTTTAAAACAGATATAAATTTTCTGGTGAAATCTTCCATCATTTTACATACTTTTTCAAATTTTCCTCTATCTTCTTGAGCATACTAAAGTCCTTGTCTACTAACTCCAGTATCTGGATCACTGGTGGGTCTGTTTATCCCTCCTTGATTTTTGATCATAAGGTCCAGTCTTTTGGCTTGTCTGGCAATTTGTTTTTTGTGAAGAAGATTGTCCCTGAACTAACATCCATTGCCAATCTTCCTGTTTTTGCTTGAGGAAGATTGTCCCTGAGCTAATATCTGTACCAATCTTCCTCTATTTTATATGTGGGATGCCACCAGTGTGGCTTGATGAGCAGTGTATAGGTCTGTGCAGGGGATCTGAACCTGCGAACCCCAGGCCACCAAAGCAGAGTGTGCAAACTTAACCAGACTGGCCCCAGCAATTTTTCACTGAATGCTGAACATTGTGAGGCTCCACATATGAGATTTTATTCCTGCAGAGAGGACACATATCGTCCTCTGTCAGGCAGGGATGACCTCAAACCAATCAGAGGCTGAGCTGAGGTGGAGGCTGGGTTGCAGAGCTGGTACGGCAAAGCCTGCCTCTGTTTAGCCCATTCCTACATCATAGCCCTCCAGGTCTTTCAACTAAGAGTCTCGGGTGTTCACCAGGGCACCTTCCTGCGGTAGTTTCTGAACTTTATTGTTGTCCCCGTTAGCACAGTGATTCTGTTGAAAACTGTTCAAAAAAAATTTTTTTTAACTGTGGTAAAATACACACAAAATTGATTGTTTTCACTTTCTTAAACAGAGGTTTTTAGCATAACTTTTTAGCCTCCCATGCTGTACAGCCTCAACATTTGACCAATATCTTGAGGGAAATTGTGAGTGAGGCTCCTGAAGTCTCTAATTTTGCCACTCCAGCCTTGAGAGATTGTAGCGGGTCTGCTGGGCTCTCTGTATGCTTCCCCTCTTGTTGGTGAAGCCTGGATTTCCCAGCCTCCTGCCCCAGAGAAACACCATTAGCAGAATTCAGTTCACTTCTTGGAGGCTTCCCCTCCCTCTATGATTTTAGTATCTCTAGCCATTGTTGTTTCAGCAGCTCTCTAGTGCATTCAAAGAGACGATTTTTTGTCTAATTGATGCTACCTAGAAACCTGAACACCCTTCTCTAACTTAAATTTAGAGGCTTTCCCTAACTTGCCTGTATCTCTATTTTCCCAAGAATTATTGACTTAGGTTGTTAGGCCAATGCCTGGCTCACAGGAAATCCATCATCCTTCAAATTCTGAGTCCACTTTTTCTCCTAAATATCTCATCAAAACAGACCGATAATCTAAGGCTGGTCTGAGTTTTAGCTTTTATTAGCCCCGGCAGCCTTTGGTGGAAATGGTAATGCACACTGAAAGGTCCCAGAGTCAGTCAGCATGAAAGAAGAGATTATCTGAGTGAGTAAATGAATAAACAGAAAAGAAAAAAAAGCAATCTCTTGGACAAATCTCCGACTGGATAATGGTCACCCATGAATTTGAGTGGAGAGCAATATATGTTAGGGAAATGCATTAGAAAGGATGCTCTAGGCCAACTACTGCTGGCCTATAAGTGAATCTTGCCTAGGATTTAGTAAATTGCTTTTGCCAGCCAAATACCCACTAAGTAATTGTTGCTGAATCCTTTAGTATGTAAAAAACAAAAAAGTTCGCTTTAGAATTATGGATGAACCCATTCCTATTTTTGTAAGTTTTATAATTATAAATGACATGTAGATCAAGGGTCTGTCCCCATTTCCAACGAGAAGCCTCGTCTGATTGATTCTTACTTCTAATGTTTCTCATTACCGTTGAGTTGGCTATAGGCTCACTGAGGAGAAACTATATCACATTCATCTCTGCACCCTCAGCGGCCACAGATCTGACCATAACTGACAATCATTACGTGGTTGCTTGAATTCTTTCCTTCCCATCCCTACTGGCACCATCCTGGCCCAGGTGCTCTTCTTGCTTGGAATATTTTAACAGGTTACTAATTTTTTTTCTTGCACATCTGACTCTATACCTGACTACCCCCTGCCAAAAAAAGAACAAACCAAAAACACTTTATGCCTGATGATTCTATCTAAATTAATGCATTACTACCCAGCTCAAAATATTTTCAGCCAGGAGATGCTTGAAGCCTAACATTTTGCTGTTTAGTTTTCCCTGTTGTCTTAAGCAATATTTCCTAGATTTGCCTCATACTAACGATTGGGAACTTGATAAAAATATAAATGCTCGGGCTACACCTGAATTAAAATCCCCACGGGAGCAATCTAATCTCTATTTATCAAGCATCTGGGTGACTTTTATGACTAGGTCCTTGTACCAACAGCAGTAGGATCACCTGGGAACATGTGAAAAATGTAAATTGGGCCCCCTATCCACTTTGGGGTGGGACCCAGCAATCTGTGACTTAATAAGCCTTCCAGGTGATTTTGATGTACACATTAAAGTTTGAATAACACTGAACTAGCCTGTAACAATGACTTAGGACAGCGGTTCTCAAACTTGGCTGCACTATACTAGAATCACCTGAGGAGCTTTTAAAAAAATGCTGATACCCAGACCTTACCCCAGATATTCTGATTTAATTGGTCTGAGGTGCAGCAAGCATTTGACTAGGATATCAGGATGCTGAGACTGAGGTAACCTGCCATCCATAACTCATTTCACAACTATGTATTTATCTCGTCTCACTGATTAGATTTATAACTAAAGGTGATAAATTTGAATGCTCGAAACTTATGCCCTTAAAATATCAGTGTTTGTTGAGGTTCTGTGTGAGATTTAATTCGAATAAAGGGATCTGCTACTAATGGTTTGAAAACCACAGGCCTACAGACTCAAGTCTAAACTCTTTAGTCTTGCTGTTAAGACACAAGTTTACTGCCTCTCTTACTAACAGCCCACAGCTCTCCTCTCTAGCTCTAATAAATATCTAGGAAGTGTGCTTCCTAGCACCTAGGATGGGCAGAGAGCCCCAGGCTGAGGCCTCAGACCACATTCTAGTCCCAGCTCTTTGGGATGTCGGTGAGTCACTAAATCACTTTGTGCTTCTGTTTCCTCATCTAAAGTGAGGGGCTAGAACCAAACTATCTCGAAGGTTCCTTCTGACTCAGTATTTCAGCATTTCCACATTCAGCTTAGTTTCCCAGCTTAGACTGCATTCTTCTTCTCTGCTCCTCTGGGTTAACTCATCCTGAGGCACAGTTCAAGTTCTAATTATCCTTAACATTTCTTCGGCACTCAGTCTAAGCTTCTTTGACCTCTTAGGCATCTTTCTATGTTTGTGTCTGGTCTCCCACTGGGTAATAACAGGATCTCACATATCTCTTTGTATCCCTCATCGCCTGGCCTATGGTAAGTACACAATGTTTGTCTATTTTTTTCTCAGGACCATGAATTATTGCCTCTGCTGTTTGTTTTATTCCAACAATAGCTATGTTGAAAGCTCACTTTTGCCCAATGAGCTTTCATTACTGTACCACAGGTTCTCAACTCATATCCTATTAATCCTAGAAATTTTCTTTTATGATAGTCCTATTCAGTCCCTCATTTCCACTGATAGCTCCAAAATATTCTCCAAAAATAGCTCTCTTCTGGCCTCTGCTGGCGTGATATTAATTCTTTGCTTACGTGCACGCTAAAGGACTCAAGTGTAAGGACACTCCAGTTTTCTAAGGAACTATTCTAACAGCCTCAGCTCAGCAAAGAGAAAGATTCTGAGATGTCTCAAACTGCTAGGCTTGTTGAGAATAGACACCTTGATGGTAAAATTTGAGATACATTTCAAATGTTTCTTTTTTTTTTTTTGAGGAAGATTAGCCCTGAGTTAACATCTGCCGCTAATCCTCCTCTTTTTGCTGAGGAAGACTGGCCCTGAGCTAACATCCGTGCCCATCTTCCTCTACTTTATATGCGGGACGCCTACCACAGCATGGCTTGACAAGCCGTGCCATGTCCAAACCCAGGATCCAACCCCGGCCGCCGAAGTGGAACATGCACACTTAACTGCTGTGCCACTGGGCCGGCCCCTCAAATGTTTATTTCTGAAGTGGCATTTTTCAACATTAAATTCATGTTTGTTATGCTAAGATGTCACGGATAATGGACTAAGTCTTAGCTATGTGTTTCTTTAAAAGCTGGTTCTTTTGGAGAAAATTTGTCAAATTTTGCCTGACTTTGATACTGTACTTAGTATTGTGCCTGGTAAAGATAAAGAGCTTGATAAATGTCTGTTAAATAAATGTATTAGTATCTTTTAGTTTACGTAACACTATTCCTTTTTTGTAACTGAATTATGAATTCACTCAGTCCGGGGAGGAATCTTTGCAGTCTTTTGCAGTTCTTTCTTTCAGATGGCCTAGGAATGTCCTCTATGAATTTTTACATACATCTGCCAGACGCAGTTTAAATTGAATTACCGACGCACTGAGCCTACCAAGAGCAGCCTTTCCAGTTGGACTCTGGGAAAATTTTTCACAACAGGAAAGGGATAAGGAGATATTCCTCAGCCTCATTTTGTTCTTTTCCTAAGGTAGCACACTATGTCTTCTACACACATTTGGGTATCCAGGATTAATTCATTCAAGCTGCTTGCCTTTGACAACCTTAGGTTTCAAATAGTTTAAGCAAAATGCCTGCTTGTTGAAGGCAGGAAAGGCGTTACTCAAATGCTGAGTGGGGACATACAGTTTCTGTATGCTCTCAAAGCTTAAATCAGAGGTCTTCAACTTTAAGAAGCTCACAGGCAACCTGGAACTATACATAACTACATATAGACAGTGATTGATATATATTTGTATGAAAATATTGTCTTACATGCATAATGTTTTCCAAATGAATAAAGCCCTTTTATATACCTCATCTTCCTAAAGTTAAGTTTGAGTGCACTACGTGTCATACACTGCAGTTCCGCATTTAAACACATCCTTCTAACTCAAGTGTTTTTAAACCTCTTAGCTTGTCTATTTCATCACTTCATTTAAAGGCATAGCTGGTCAATAGCAGACAAAAAGGGAGAGAGACCTCAGTTTACTCAAGCTCACACAGGTGGCTGAGGATAAAATGAAGAATGCTAATTATAAAGGTGTAGGGGCACTTGCCAGCATGCCCCCTTTAAAACCATGTGTCCTGGAGGCTCCTTGTCTGGGCTACACGCCAGCACTCCTCATGCTGACAGTCCTGGGCTTGCTTAAATCAGCTGTTTTCTCGTGGGAGAGTTAGCACAGAGACCACCGCAGTCTGAGGGAACATGGAGGCCCTCCGGGGGGCTCTGGTCCTTGGAATGTAGGTCATACAGGGACAACACCCTTGGCAAGCACGCAGCCTTTGTTCCTCTGCCTACTTAAGCAACCTTCTCTCAGGGGGCAGCTGCGGATGCACACTGCCTGTCCAGCTGACTGCCACTGGACCTTCCCCATAAGTAATTCCCTAATAAACCTATATGTCTCGTTCGCCATCTCCGGGTCTTTTCTCCAGTCTCTGGGCAACCTATCCTGTACTGATCACCCAGCTGGGTCTGTGGCAGAACAGAAGGGTTGGATGGCTATCAAGCTACTATCAGGTAGACAATCTTTTGCTGTCTCTGCTTAGGCTGCCTTTTGAAAAGTAAAATCCATTGGAGGTATATGGTCTAACTGCACATCCTGTGGTGCCCTGTTCCATCTAGGTGTCTCTCAGACTCCTGGCCTTCAGAAGCACTATACCACAGTAGATACAAGCTCTGATTCTGGAATTAGGCAATCCTGGGCTCTAATTTCCTCTCAGTTATTAGAGGTAGCCAAGTGACAACTGTGGCTATTGAGAAATATGGAAAGTTATTGGGTGGGGCCTGCTGGAAAACTTTTTAAACAGGGATAAAAACAAGTAACACGTGCTTTTTTTCTTCTCCCTTCTTCCTGTCTAGACTATGGACATGATGCCATAGGTGGCATAACCATTTTTTAGTCACAAGGATGAAGATCACACACATGAAGACCACACACAAAGCAAGAAAGGGCAGAAAGCTAGAAGAAATCTGGGTCCATGAAGGCATCATGGAGCTGTATTACCAGCCTTGGACTGCTGACCTCTAGACTTTTTTTTTGGCTAAGGAAGATTGGCCCTGAGCTAACATCTGTTGCCAACCTTCCTCTTTTTGCTTGAGGAAGATAGTCACTGAGCTAACATCTGTGCCAATCTCCCCCTACTTTATGTGGGCTGATGCCACAGTGTGGCTTGATGAGTGGTACTAGTTCTGTGCCTGGGATCGAACCTGTGAACCCTGGGCGACCGAAGTGGAGCACATGAACCCAACCACTATGCCACTGGGCTGGCCCCATCTCTAGATTTTTTAATGTGAGAAAATAAAATCAGTCATTTGTTGTTTAATCTGTGTTTTGGATCTTTTTTTGCAGCCTAATGTTAAACTGATATATAAATTCACAAATTTTTTGAGGATTAATAGAGAAAAGTCTATAAGAGCACAACACAGTTCCTGGCATATAGTTAGTGACCAACGAATGGCTGCTATTATTTTGGAGAGATGAGTTGACTGCTAGTAGAGAACAAAAATCAAATATAGGATAAACAACTTGGGAAGGGAAGAAAACTGTTGAATAGAAGCTATGATAGGGTAGTAAAAAATTCAGAATCACATTCAGAGCCAAAAAATGTACGCAGGGGATGTGACATATAGTAGATATTCAATGTATGTAATTTCTTTTCCAATTCTATTTGTGAGAACACAAACTGATGTCATTTATTCACATGAGAACTTTGATCAATGAGGAAGACACGACTAAGCAAAGAGATTTTTAGGAACTCTGAGAAGTAAAGGTTATACTATAAGGTTATTTAGATTTTAGTGAGGCATTCCATTCAGTGTCTCATGTACTCCTGCTTATGTAATACTGTCAAGATACGAATTAAAGGAATACACAAAAAAGACATTGATAAAATGACACCAGAAAAGGTGACACAGATGTGGTCAGTCATCTTAATGAACAGACACCAGATGCTAGAGGAATAGAAAGTTGTTAAATAGAGAAATCTATTTTAAAATAGAGAGATCTACCAAATTAGAAGTTCAAAACATTAGTCAATACAGAAAAACAATACAGCTGAACTCAAACACATGGGTAGAGAAGAACTCAACAAATTAAGCTTGAAAACTCCACCAGAAAAAAAAAATATGATGAAAACATGTGAAGAGTTGTAATATTAGTAACAGATCAGAGGATGACAATTTATGGTACATAGAAAGGAAAAAAAGCTGACATTTGTGGTCAGCTAGAAAGGAATTCACTACAGAGTAGTACCTCATTTCAAGTCAACAAAACAAAGAAGCTGGAAAGTTAAAAGGACTCTTAAAATATAACATTTTTTCCCCTACAATTTAAATGTCAGACATTGGAATGACTTACAGAAGAGGAACTGATTAAGAGAATGAAAATTTGTAACGATTAACAGGCAGTCACTGCTGCATGTAAACACCAATGGAGGATGGAATACAAAGACGAGGTCTGAAAGGCAACAAATCACAGACAAGGACCAGATTTTCAAAATTGTAATTAGGTATTACCAAATAAAGTAAATAAACAACTCTTAAGTTAGAGTGCAAAATGAAAGCACCTTATTGTTTTAAAGGTGCAAAAGCAACTACATACAACATACACTTATCCACATTTTAAATAGTTGTTTGTATGGTGGTTAAATGCCATTTAAAAATATTTCAATAGAAAAATGATTTATAAATCAGTTTACAGAAGATCAAAAAAAATCAATGTTTAATACCAACTGTAACTATAAATAACTAACAAGAAGAAAAACTGTGCTCTATCCTGTTTTTGCTTCAATACCTATGTCTTCTGCTCCTTGCCTTTTGGTGAAAACATTGCATTGTAAGGCTGCCGTCTTTTTGGACGAGGACAAGGATCAAGATCTTCCTTAATGTAACCTTAAAAACAAATCACAAATTTAGGAGACTATATTTACAACATACATTTCTTTCAGTATACATCCAGTAAACATCTGTCTTGTTTAATGCCTTCTAAGTTGACATGATTCTTCTGATTATTAGCCGTGTGACGCTGACAAATGATTTCACCACTTAGCATGAGTCTTCTCATTTATACTAACAATAACAGCAGCAAACATTTATCAAATGTGTTGGATACATTACCTCAGATAACGCTCAAATTCCTTTGAAGTAGCTTCCACTGTACCTATTTCACAGATGAGGTACTAGAGACCCAGGTATAGCTTGCTCGAGTTCCCAAAGCTAGGAAGCAGAAGAGCTGGGACCTTACCCAGGACCTAACTCCAGAACTAGAGCTCCCAAGCACTCTCCTATTCTGTTTCCCACAGGTTGCAAATGGGGACAATGCCTGAACACAAACTCTTTACTATTTTGATAAATTCTAGGTGCTTATCAAAAAGACTTTTTGTGCAGCCAGCCCCATAGCTGAATGGTTAGCGTTGTGCGCTCTGCTTCGGCGGCCCCAGGTTTCACTGGTTTGGATCCGGGCCATGGATACGGCACTGCTCATCAAGCCATGCTGAGGCGGCATCCCACATGCCACAACTAGAAGGACCCACAACTAAAAATATACAGCTATGTACTGAGAGATTTTGGGGAGAAAAAGGAAAAAAAAAGACTTTGTGGTAGCCCTTTCATCAGATGATATGCCCCCATACTCTTCAGACTATTCAATTCCCCTAAGGTGTCTCCAATCACCTGGTTTGCAGGGGAGGACTTGCTCTGCCATACCCCTAGGCCACATTAGGGATGCAAACACAGGCTCTATCCAGATTGTCTGTTCCGGTTTGATGATGAGGGAGAGACATCATGTAAAGAGGACTTAACCTGACTTGTTAATGGGTCAGGTGGCAAAGATGGTAATAGCTGTCACTTTGCATCTTTTGGAAAAACTATCTTGCCATTAAATATCAGGAGCTTTAAAGCTGCATACATTCTCAATTATATTAAATACAAGTGCCACATCTGGAGGAGCTAGGTGCATGTCAACAATCTTCTAAACAAACAAAGCTCCTTTTAATTCATATTATAGTTTATAAACACCCAGCATTCTGGATAAGCGAGGTTTTAAAATCTAAAAATCAGAGTCGTCATTCTAAAAAGATGCTCTTTTTTAACAATATAATTTTGCTGCCATTTGTTATAAAATTACTTATTTTATTAAAACTCATTTTGATGACAGGATGAAAGAGAAACTGCTTCTGAAATTTGAATGATGAACCAGGATAATGCACACACAACCACACTAAAGTGATTATAAACAATCTCCGATTATGATGAAATTACTTGAAAAGTTGAAGGTAGGGTTTTATCTTTAGGAATTTGTTTTTATGTCACAAAACCAGCACCTAGTTTGCAGCAGAAGGTAAAGAGAATCATGGAGAAAAAGTTTAATGTTTAGACCTGGGTATATACAGTATTAAAAATAAATTAATTCCAAAATGTTATAATCTATACTCTCACCTCTTTCCATACACGTCTGAGTGGAAGGAAAACCAACTTCCCAGAAATGCTCTGGTGTGTTGGGTGGAATGTAGCGGAATCGGTGTCTCGAGCAGGAAGCCAACTTCTTTTCTCTTTCTTCTGCTGGAATATCTGCATAATACTAATAATAAAAACTGGTAAGTTTTTCACTTAGGCATACTAAATAGAGTGCTATGTTTACTGATTATAAACGAGAAGCTAAGAAAGCTATGAAGCATGCTAAGAAAACTTAATACTTCCTGATAATATTAATAATTAATACTTATAGATAGTATTAATTACTTATTAACAGTAATTAGTGCTGGTCTGTGAAATATTTGCTTCACAAATGAGAAAAGGAGCTTGTATCACAATGTAGATTAATATACTGCTTCCTGCTTCCTCCATCAGTAAACTCTTACAATGAAAATAAATGCCAGTCGAACTTGACAGTGTGCTTAGGGACATAGTTGATTTATATATTGGTGCAAACTCCTCATCTTTGTCAGACCAGTAACAAAAATGCAGAGGCTTGCACTGTGAAGAGCACTTTTCTCAACTGTTATTTGGATATAATGTGTGTTTTGAAGTTACTTTCCTATCTCTACAATTTCTAAAAAAAGTTTAGCTTTGAAGTTTAGACTTCATGACTTCCCCCTTAAACTGTATTTTTCAATTAGGATCAAAGGCTTATCATTTTTTGCAACCGTAGTCATAAAGAACCTGAACTTCATGCAAACAAGGATAAAACCTATGTAAAACCTGTGCAGGTCTTCAAGCTCTAGATCTAAAGAAAACAAAGAAGTAGTGTACAATTTAATAGAACACAGACGACAGCATCACATAATGCAGACAATTCCATTTTACACTTGAGAAATTGAACATCAAAGCGAAAATTTACCGAAGATATCACCTATTGAAAGTGGCAGACTTAGGAGTAGAATTTAAGCTTGAAGTAAAGGGGTTTTTTTGAGGAAGATTAGCCCTGAGCTAACATCTGCTGCCAATCCTCCTCTTTTTGCTGAGGAAGACTGGCCCTGAGCTAACATCTGTGCCCATCTTCCTCTACTTTTTTTTAGTATGTGGGACGCCTGCCACAGCATGGCTTGCCAAGTGGTGCATAGGTCCGCACCCGTGATCCGACCCGGCGAACCCCGGGCACTGAAGTGGAACATGTGAACTTAACTGCTGCGCCACTGAGCTGGCCCTGAAGTAAAGGTTTTTAATACATTTTTATTTTACATAGATTAATTAAAGGCTTTAGAGTATCTCTGAAACAACTTTTTTTGGGGTATCTTTTTCATTATTCTCATTGCGATGAGTATACTAAGCCTTTGTTACCTTAGCCTAGGAACTGGGATGGGATGGCCTTAGAGAATCATGGTTATCAATCAATATTAGAGAAACAATGCCACCACATTACAACATGTTTACAAAACAGCAGGTTAGTGTAGCTGTAACACAGCAAGCAAGTGGGAGAGCAGTAGGACACAACGCCAGAGAGGAAGTGGGGTGTCAGAGTTTGTTGTCTTTGATAAGGACTTTGGATTCTATTTCTTAGTGAGATGGGAAGACTTTTAAGGGTTTTTGGTAGAGGAGTGACATGATTTAACTTTTATTCTAAAAAAATCATTATAAAAAAAGACTATTCATTGCTGCTTTGAAAATACATTTGAAGAGACAAGAACGAAAAGAAAAGAATGGGGACAGGAGTATATGAGAACTCTCTGTACTTTCTGTTCAATTTTGCTCTGAACCTAAAACTGCTCTAAAAAAATAGTTTATTACTAAAACAAATGAATATACACAAGGAGGGCAACTTAGAAGCTATCTCAATAGTCCAGACAAGATGAAATGGTGCCTCGGTCCAAGGGGTTAGTGGTGGAGATAATAAGCGGCTGGAAACGGAAATATGTAAGAAAAGAGTAGAGGATAACTACAAGACTTTTAGTTTAAACAACTAGAAGAATGGACATGCAAGAGACTCACAGGTGAGGTTTGGGATTTGGAAGTAGAAAATCTAAGTTTGCTTTTAGACATGCAAAATTTGAGATGACTATTATACATCCACCTGTGTATTACATCCTCTACATGCGGATTAGGCAAACGGATGCATTTAGGAACTGTAAGCATACAGATAATATTTAAATACATGGGACTGGCACTTTTACTCCTGGTTATGAGGAAGTAAGAGAGAAAAGATTTACCCTTCTACCTTAAACAACCAAAAAAATGGAATAAAATGTATGAAACAATGGTTTTCAGAGATTGGATAACAACTCAGAAAATGATTCCTGAGAGAAGGAAAGCAAATTAACAGTGTTTCTAGCAAAATAACTTTTTTCTAACTGGTAATATTAATTCCAGATTGTAACTAAAGACTGGAGGTTTACTTAGTGTGGACTGTGTTCCTTAGTTAAGAAATCATGAAATATTCAAATTGTGCTATGAAACTCATCATACAGGAGAGGTTTTACTTGTATTGCCAAACTGCTTTCCAAAATAGTGATCCTAATTTAGACTCCCACTGTTAGTGTATGAGCGCATATTTCTCACCAAATGCTTACCTACACTGCAATCTATTCACATATAACCTTAATGTGCTTGGTTATCAGATTTTTTAGCCCATAGTTGTTAAATAGGAAATTTAAAAGGGGAAGCAAATTGCTAAAAGCAAGCATCTGATAGCTAATGGATAGCGACAGAAGAAATAAAAACAGCAAGTTTCAAGAAAATAGAGAACCTGCCTGGGAATACTTAGTAACAGGACAATTAGTACCATCTACTTCAACAGTCCAAGACAGCCAATGTACAAAAGGAAAACACAGTTGTGTTCTAAGAATGAAGTAGAATCTATTCATCACATTTTGTCTGGGAAGGAAAATGGGGAAAAAAATAAGAGTTTATGGTTATACCAGTTATTTAGAAAAAATATTTATGAGTATATCATTTCCCAAGAGTACTGGTATGAGTAATAAATGTTATATTAACGTTTCCTGTTGAAATATGAAAATTTTTCCCAAAGAGTGTATATCTATCTATCTGTCTATGAGCCTTTGCTGTAATATAATACAAGGGGAAAAAATTAAAAGAAATACAAATAAATATAGAAGAGAAAAATGGCACAAATGACTTAGGCTGGTAATAAAAACCAGGGCTTAGGCTCCAGATTCACTTAATGAAAATCTAAGAGAAATGGAGGGCTTTCACTTTCACCTATTTAGATATAAATAGGTGAAAAGTGAAAAGGTCCCAGTCAGTATGCTCTACTTATGCATCCTCTTATTCCTGGCTTAAACTAGGTTTCTAGACACAAATATGGTTTGTACCTATGATTTTTAAATCATGCATTTATGATCCATAAAGCCATACTTAAAAAAAACCAAACTGGACAGTATTTATATTAGTACTTACAATTTCACATTCCTTACATGTGTGTCCAAGCAATTTTCTTCTCTCTTCTTTTTTCCGAACCACCTCAATATGAGGAAAATTTTGTAAGCTAGTCTCTCTAGGGGAAAAATGAATTAAATTTAAAATCAATCTATTTATTACTACAAAGATCTTTGGCTTAGGCTTTAAATTAACAAAGATGAGAGCCCAGAAGAGAAATAACCCCAAAACATTCATTCATTTTATTTGAAATGCTTATTCAGTATGTTAGGAAAACAAGTATTTCTTCATTCATTTTCATTAAACATCTATTGTGCCTACTATATGTGAAGTATTTTTACGGATATTTTCCCCAACTGAAGAAAGATAACTATTACTTCCTATTTTTGCCTCTGACTGGCTGAAAATAATAATTAGGTTAGGAGGCACAGTATAAAATAACCTTTAATTAAGAGGGAATAGTGTATTAATAAACTCAGGAACTGGTATTCCATAACATAACCAAGAAAGAGAACACTGCCTCTGTTAACTCAGTTTCTAGTACTACAAATCCATGTTTCAGGGATAACCTACTATTCCCCAAAGAACACACTTATTTTCTCAAAATTTCTTTTGCTGCTTCCATCTACCCTGACTTCTTCAAAATATTAGGCACAATTATCATTTTTGCTTGTCCTTAAATGGATCAGCTCCTGTTCACTGAAAGCCTAGGAAGGGTCAAAGCCACCGAGGCATGGGTTAATGAGGTATGGAGTACCTTGGGAAGAAAATCCATCAGGAAACACAGGACATTTTTTAAATTAATATATTTGTATCCTGCTTTAAAAAGCCTAATATAGAAAAATCCAAACTTACAAGATAGGTAGAGTTACATGATGGCATATTTTTAATAATAGAAACATCCCCAATAAGCTTAAACAGTCTGATTAACAAAAACTGATTTTTAGAATGACTTGTTGGTAACACATCTACTCCTTTGATGTATTTTGGTCACATGACCCTCTAGGTGGCAAGCACTTTCCTTCAACAGAAAGCTTTACTTGCTCTATTTCAAAGTACATGAGGTTACAGGTCCTTTTTGTGCTTAAACTCAGGAAGTCTCAACTCTGGAGCAATCTTTAAATTAAAAAAGGGAGACTAAGAAAGGACAGATAAAAAATATTGCCATAACTATATTTTCTTTCAAATAGTTTATGAATCTTAAGCTTATATAGGATATAATTTGGTCACATCCTTTCCTCTGAATACTATCTATTCTGTCTCTGTAGTGTACCATAATGCAGCAGGGAACCTACTAGAAGACTGGCATCTGGAGTAGACCTCAAAGCGCCACCAAAGGTTCCTCAGCTTCTTGTCCCTGACACAACACGACCCGTCTTCCCAGGGTTTGCCGTATTCTCCATGGGGAAAGGAACCACCCTAACTCTGAGACTTTTACCACCCCTACATCTTTATCCATCTCCTGCATCTCCAGCTTTCTAACGGTTTCAGAATAACTAAAACTACTCATCTATTTTTTTTAAAAGTTAGTGAACCTCTAACATGAACCTTTTGAAATGGCAGCCCTTACTCTGCAATCTTACTTCTAGGAATCTATCCCAAAGATGCACAGGCAAAAATTTGAAAAGAGAATGCACAAGGGTATTCACTGTGGCACTGTGCATGCCAGCATAACTGTAAACAACCCAAGTGCCCACGGCTAGGGAATAAACTACGGTACAGTCAAACAATGAAGTACTATGAAACTAAAAAAAACAAATGAGGGAGGACTATATACTATTATGAGTGATTTCCAGGACATATAGTTAAATGAAAAAAACAAAGTAGATAAAAGCGTATACAGCATTCTACCATTTGTCTAAGGGGAGAGAGTGCAACTAACTGCACCTATGTTGATATAGATATATGTGGAGAGAAATTTGGTTTTATTTTTTAAAATAAATGGAAAACCACAAATTTCAAATGGTCACCCATAGGGATGGAGAGCTAACAGGGTGAAGGGAACAAGGATAGAAGCTAGACTTATCTGAATACATCTTGTTTTGTAGCCTCTGGTACCATGTATATAATTTACCTAATTTTAAAAATGAATTAAAGAAAAAGTAACTCCTAAAAAATCAGAATCAAAACAAAACAAACCTGGGTACTAGGTTGGTGGCATAACTACACAGAAAATAATTATCCTAAGTGACTTTACAACATAGTGATATGACTGTACATTTCTGACAGGATATATCTTAAGGACAAAAAGATACAAAAAAGTCTGAAACCATTTTCATAAAATATCACTGGTGATAGTCTGTACTATTCTGAGACTGTTCTCTTTGTGTATTGTGGAATAAAGTTAAATCAGGAACGACGCTGGTGGCACTGAGAAGTGGGATTTTCAGTAGGCAGGAAAGTAGAGATGGGACAGAGGGTTACGTAAAAATCCTGTAGTCCTGAACTTGAATGGGAGCTATGAGTATGAACAAGTGTAGTTTAACTGAATAAAACAAAATGAAATAAAACATTATTTCTAACTCTGTCCACCTAAAAGATCTAGAAACAATGACTAATCACAGCAATGAGCAACCCTAGCGGCCAGACTGTGGCCTAAATATCATTTCTCACTAAAAGAAACTGAGGGTCCTGGAGAAATGGCAGATTCCAGGCCTATGGCAGAAAGTGTACAAGACAGTCTAGAACATCTTATTATACAAGAAGCAATGAATGTATGAAAGACGACTAAGGTAGTATCCATTCAAAGAGGCTTCTACTGGGCAAAGATGGGACAATTTGAGTATCAATAAGGATTAATAACTGCAATGAGTTGAGACATATCAAATATACTTAAATCCATGAATTCATAATGATACTTAACAAACTCTCTGGTCACACTTGAGATGCTAGGGTACTATTTCTTTGAAAAACTGGTAAATAAAAGAAAAGAATCATTTAGCAATAAAATGACAGCTCATATCCATTAGTCTTATAGGCATCAATAAAAATTTATCTTGGCCTGTCAGATTTTTTAAATTCTTGATAGATATAAAAATAGAAGGAATAACTTTGCTTACTAAGTGACTCAATTTGCCAACAGCATAACTTAAAGAAAAAAAAGCAAAAGATTTTTCTTGAATGAATTACTGTGTCTTAGTTCACTTCTGGAATCAAGAGTATATGACTAAAAATTACAGAATTTGCAATCTTTGCATAAAAGGCAGAAAGTAGCATTATAGTTCAAAGTCATGTTTAAATGTTTAAAGTTTTTTTTTAAGGTTTAAAAATTCTCATAAAATAATTCTAAAGCATAATCTAAGGCTTGCCACCTAAAGTCTCAAACTATATAAAATTTACAGTATACAATTTAAAAAATTCCCAAATAAAGTTCACAAAAAAGTAGACTAAGAGTAAAGTGTTGTAATAAAGCAGAGAAAATAACTATCACCACTGCCAAAAAAAGGGTAGTGGTGGTGAAGTTTTTTTAATTTAAAAATTTGTCATTTTTATGCTTGAGTTCTATCTTTGTTATGGTAATAAAGTAAACGATATGCATTCTATTTTAATCAAAGTAGCAATGTGAACAGCTCAAAGATACTCTGACAAAGATAGCTCTGTTATACATCCAATCACATTGCTGGTATTAATCAAAACCTACTTACCTTTCATCATCTTTAAAATACGGCTCCACAAATGCTTTCTGTTTGACTTTATCTTGTTTATCACCATGAGCTGTAAACAAGCATACCACAAAGTGAATGTAGACCTTACTGAGAAACAATTAGCTTTTTTTTTTTTTTTTGAAAAATAAAAAAGGGCATGTGCCAAACTTCCATTTTTATTTGGTTTCACACTCTAGGTCCCTGGGCAACTCGTTTTTCCTTTTTTTTTCATCTGCACAATGAGGAGAGCACAGATTATCTTGCTTACCTCAGAATTACTAAAGAGATAAAAATCATATCTATAAAAGTATTTTAGACTTAAAAACTAGATATAAAAGTACACACATATTGACTATAAATGAAAGTATTTTAAGCTTTAGAAGAACTACTCATACACTCGTTATCATTTGGCACCAAATAACAAGATAGCTTTTAATGTTTCACTTACTAGTCTTGTTGATTTTTTATAATGTGTCTTTAAGGTGGGTTATAACTAGGAAATAAAGAGATTAAAGAATTTTATCAGAAAACTGGTGACAAAATAAGAACTAGAGCTCATGGACCTCAATCCCAAGTTGTCTAGACTCAAACAGCCCATTGCCATCATCTATTCAAATAATGGACCTTTACTAAGCTTTGTACTAAGTTCTGGACAAAGAATGTAGAACGAGAGAGACCAGGTCTCCTCTCCTCATGGGGTTTACACTGCAGTGAGGGAAACAGACATTAAGCAAGCAGACACGTAAGGCTTATCTGAGGAAGAACACGTAAGGTGGTAACTGATGAATAAAAAGAAGTCAGCCGTGAGACGAGGTAGAACAGTAAAGGTCTTGAGAGAGGAAAACGTGCAGTATGCCCTAAGAACTAAGAGCAGGCCAGAGGGGTTGAGATTTAGTGAAGAAAGTGTTGAGGGAGAGGTGGGCAGGTATCAGATCACAATGGGCCTTGAAGGCCCAAAGGAAAGGAGTTTGAATTTTATTCTAAGTGCAACAGGAAGCCACTGAAGACTCAAATTTACTTTGTTGAGGCATAATTTACATACAATGTACACTGATTGTAAGTGTACTATGACGAATCTTGACACGTGCATATTCCACTATAACTGCCACCCAAATCAAGACAGAGGACATTTCCATCACCGCTGGAAGTTTTCTCCTATTCTGCTGTTTCTCATGCACAAAAATATTCTCTCACGTCCCTTCCTTCCCCTACAATCACTGATTTGATTATCACCATAGCTTAGTTATGCCTGTTTTAGAACTTCAGATTACTGGGAGTATATGGTATATATTCTTTTTCATCTTTCGCATTTTTCTAGCTCAACAAGTTTTGGAGATTCATCCACGCTGTTGAGTCTAGTAGTTCTCTCCTTTTTGTTGAGAAGTAATATCCATTATATGAACACACCACAGTTTACATTTCTTCACCTATTGATGGACATTTGGGTTGTTTCCAGTTCTGAGCCATTACAAATAGCACTGCTACGAAAATTCTTGAACACATCTTTCTGTGAACATGTTTTCATTTTTCTTGGGTGTATACCTAGGAGTGGAACTGCTGGATCACTGGAATTGCTGAGGATAGATGTATGTGTAACTTTACAAAAAACTGATCAACCTCAATAAAGCTGTTTTAAAAACCTTGCTGAATTGTTTCCAAAGTACAGTTTCATACTCCCACTAGCACTGTTTGAACATTCCAGTTCTCACCCTTGCTAATACTAGATATTATCAGTCTTCTTAACCATTCTAGTGGGTGTGAAGTGGCATCTCTGTCCCTGATATCCAATAATATTGAGCATATTTTCATATACTTATTGGCCACCCAAATATCTTCTTTCCACCAAAGGGTTTTAGACAAGAAGATAATATAATCTAATTTTAAAAAAAATCACTTTTGAGTCTCTGTAAAGACTGGACTAGAGAGGAGAAATGACTGATATAAAAAGACCAGTTAGAAGGCCTACAACAAAACAGGTAGAGTTAGAGTGGTTTAGACTAGGGCAGTAGCTACAGAGAGGGAGAAAAGTGAAGTGTTATGACATATCTTCTGGAGATAGCACTGCCAGGGTATTAGACTGGACATAAAGGAGAGGTGAAAGAAGTCACATATGACTCCTACATTTCTATCTTAAGTAACTGGGAGGATAGTTACTGAGGTTTAATGACACTCAGAAAGGCAGGGGAAGATCAAATTTGGGTAGAAAAATAAATATTTCTAATTTGAATATATTAAGTTCAAGGAGCTCATAATATGTCAAATAGGTAGTTGGACTCAAGTGTGAGGTGCAGAAGAGAGAGGATGAGCCTGCGAGTGATGAATATACAGAAACATCTTTTTCACTTGTCTTCCACAACAGCATATACGCTTGTTTCCCTCCTACTTCACAGGCTGCAGCTCCTTTTCAATTTCCTTTGCTGGTTCTTTGTTTCTCCCACCTTTTAAAGTTGCCATACCCCAGAAGTCAGAACTTGCAATGCTTCTTTTTTCTATTTATATTCAGTACTTTGGTGATCTCACTCAGTTTCATGTCTTTAATAACCATCTCCTTGCTGTTGACCTCCTGCCCCCCAAATCATTTTTTTATTCTGAGTTTCTTGTCCAAACTCGACACATATCAACAGTCTACTCAACAGCTCCATCTGAAAATCTAGTAAGTATTAATACATCCAGAACTGAGCTTTTGATGTCCTCCCTGAAACTTGCTCCTTCCTGTGACGGAAGACTAGGTAGACTCTGTGATATGAGGGTCAAGAAAATGAAATAAATGGACAAGAAGTCTTAAATTACATGCCTGGGTGACTGGGAAAAATAAAAATGTCTGAAAGCTCACTTGGTAAGAAATAAATGGAACTTGGCTTAGAAATGTGACGTTTAAGCTGTTGAAGAGACACAGAAGTAGTGATACTAAGAAATGCAGGACTGAGATCCATCAGAGAAGTCAAAGTAGAGTTGCAGATTTGGAATCATATTTTCAGAGGTGGTTAATAAAAGCATGAGAAAAAATGAATGTGAGGGAGAAAAAGAGTCTTGGGGATATGCTAGAAAACAGAAGTTGCCAGAGATTAAAAGAATAGCGCAGCCAGACTCTAGCTCAGGGACAACCTTCCCCAAGCAAAAACAGAGACTGGCAAGAGACGTTAGCTCAGGGATGATCTTCCTCACCAAAAAAACCCCAAACAAAACCAACAGTGCTGCATTGCCACAAAAGCAGAGTGAGAAAATTTTGAGATGGTCAGCGTGAAATGTAACCAAAAAAAGAGATAGAAATTAATAATTTTGTCTTATAAAAAAATATCCTTTTTTGAAGTGAAACCAATATGTAAAAGGCTCTTCTTGGGGTAAAAAGTGAATTGAACATTTGTAAATTTTTATTACAAAATTTGCTGGATCAAATTTTTGCCATGGACTGAACAAGTGAAAGCATGCTGTTCCGTATCTTTGGTTAGGGTTCATTCACCCTGAGCTAAGGCCTGTCATTTAAAAAACCTGACAGAAGCCGGAGGAAAACATAATCAAGGTAGACTGTACCACAGCAGGAGGGGTGCTCATTTAAATCAGCATAAAATGACCTTTGCACTAGATTAAAAAACTCTGACTTACAGTAAGAAAATGAGATATTTAGCAAAAATTCTAATTTTCAATTCAGACTATCTAAGAGTTTCACTTAGAGTATTCTTCTTTTAATTGCTACCCTACATTATAAATTACTGTTTCTAATGAAACGGATCTTAAGAAGACTGACATATATACATTTACATTAGATATGTTGTCTTGGAAGGTAAAGCATTCAAGCAGAAAATGGGTCTGTTTTCTGCAAAACTTTCTCTTTTCGCTCTATTACAATGACTAACGTATTACTTTAAAGTTTCTCAAAACTTTTATAAACTTTATGCATATGTCATAGAAAAACGTATCGAATCAAGATTACTGTCTAAGTTTTAATGAATATTTTATAGTTACATAAGATGTCAATGTAAGGGCAAAGCTGAGTGAAAGGCACAGGGGAATCCTCTAAACTATTTCTTCTAACTCTTCTATTAGTCTAAAATTATCTCAAAAAAATCTGTGAAAAAGAAATTTATACAAGAAACTTGAAACTTTCATTGTTAATATACCTCATCAAGTCTCCATTAATTAGCAGGATGACAATTTACTGAACTCAGGTAACTGAGAAGCCATAATCAGAAAGACAATAGGCTTACTGTTTGGTTTCTTTGTGACAGCTGACAATTCCTCCTCTTCATCTGCTACTTGGGGGAAGCTATCTGCCAAACAGGATTCATATTCTTCATGTGTTGTCCGATCAAACATATCTTCCAAGCTATCATTCATTTTTCTTTCTCCATCTACATAAAAGAGCATTGGCTCAGGGCAACAAACAAGCTTTTTGATTTCTATTTGACCAATTTGAAACTTGTGGTAACTGCCACTAAACAATTCACTTGTGCACAAGACCAAAATAAATCCCCAAGTCTGGGTAGTTACTGTACATTCACAAAGGCTTTATGTTATGGCTTTAAATGTCCTTTACTTGTGTGAAAAGAATGCTAGTTTTTGTTATTGTCATTACAAACATTAAAAATCTTTTTCTCCATATCAGTTCATGCATAATTCATACTAAACCAAAAGGAGTTGCACCAAAGAAATAGTGAGGAATAGAATATACATCATAATGAACGATGAAAAATACTAAGTTTAAATAAAATGTGTATAAATAGCTGACATTAAAATCTCTATAGAATTTTGCTTACCTACTTATTTTTCTATAGTGATAGCAAAAAAAGTATTTTATTGCATTATCATTAACACTTGGTAGTTTAGTGTTGATCAAAATGATGAATTCAATTCCATATCTGACATACAAAGTGCTAAATTCATCTTCATAGTACTAGCTACATTTTTCATTACATAGTCCCATTTTAAAAAACACCAGAGTTTACCAAAAAAACCAGAAACAGACCCAGTTGGCTAACAAACGTGACAGATCCTGCCGAGATGGCTCTGTATAAACTACCTCCCCATGAACCCATGGTGCTCTATTATCTTTCTCCAGAACTTACCATCATCTATCACACCAAACATCTGCTTGTGTCTCCACTATTAGAATGTAAGTTGCATGAAGTAGGTACTTTTGTTCTGTTTACTCATTATTTCTAGTTCCTGGAACACTTCCTAGTATAGAACTGTGGCTTGATATTTATTAAATGATTAAACATTTGTTCATTTTTCATGTTGAGGGTCAAATTTGTAAATAATTGCTGATTTATTTTTTTGTTGGTCTGACTTCTGATTGTGAAATACTTGAGGACAAAGACTATGTCCATATTGATCTTTCTATCATAATATCTAGTAAGTCTAACACAGAGCAGGGATATAAAAACATTTTTTGAATCAAAATACTAGCAATAATTCAGTTTTTATTGGTATGTTTCATTCTTAACTAATTCTAAGTATTAAAAAGGTTTATGTTATGGGTAAAATGGGCAGACTGTTTTTTTCCAAAGAAGGCCTCAACAATATCTCCTATCTCATGTGCTATTCTCAAAATATGATCTTGGTACTCCTCCCACTGAGAGGTGAAGGCTATGTTCTCTTGCTTTGAACCTGGGCAGCTGTTTGTGACACTGTGAAACTTCTGAGGCCAGATCATAAAAATGCCATGCACCTCTACCTTGCTCTTTTGGGGTGCTCACTCTGAGAACCTAGTCTTCATGTGATGAGGAAGCTCAAACCAGCCCATGTGCAAAGACCATATGGAGAAGCCCTGAGACTGAACAAGGACAGAGATGCCAAGTCACCCCCATCTGTCTAGCCCTCTGTTATTCCAGCTCTAGCTACCATCCATCTACAACTACATGAGAGACCCAGACACAGAACCATCCAGCCAAGTCCTTCCTGAATTCCTGAGCCATAGAAACTACGAAAGATAAGAAAATGATTGTTGTCATTTTAATCTTCTAAGTTACTGGAGTGATTCATTATGCATCAATAGTACTAATAACACATTTAACCAAAATTATTTCCATTCATTCATTCAAGTTCTAATCTCTCTTTATTTAAAAGCAAATATTTTAAGTATATTTGGGAAACTATCACCTTCTTTGAATCAACTAGATAAATTTGAAGCCAAAGTAGTCATACTTGAGTTTTCTCCTTTTCTATAAAAACAAGGAAAACCTTATCAGGAAAACATTATCAGGAGCTGATACCAGGAACAAAATAATCTTAAAAGCAAAGTATCTTGAGAGGTTACATCAGAATCATGGCAGAGTGAGCTTTTCCCTTAGACTTTCTCTGCTAAGATATAATGAGAAGGACATTCATAAATCAAAAGAGGACATTCACACAACACAAAAGACATCAGAGAGACCCATGCAGCCACACGTCTGAAGATGGAGCTGCTGGACCCCTCAGGAGGAAGTAGAAGGAGGTAAGGCGAGCTCCTCTCCCTCCCTGGCAGCAACCCAGGGCGTGGGCCCACGTGCAGCTCTGAGCAAAGGACAAGGAGAGGTAGCTCTCCATGGGAATGCTTTCTTTCTCCAAGATCCCCCACAGACTTTGGGAAAGCCCCACACAGAGTTAGCTAAGCTATTGTGGGGGTGTCTTAATCAAGCTAGCACCCCAGGAAAGCAGATAGCGAGAGCAGAGCAAGAATACCCCTGGGAGCGTGCATGCGAAAGAAAGCAACGCCCCCCCCCCCCCCAACAGTGTTCCAGCTAAGCCACTTGGCCAGAGCACCTGTACATATGTTAGAAAAGCAGCAGCTGTGAACCAGCTAACTGGCAGTCACAGATGGGCCCTGTCAGCATAGATTCTAAGGACAGGCATAGATGCCAGGGATCATGGCAGGCTCAGAATACAGAGCTCCTGACTGACCCCCAGTGGTGGAAGATGGAATCTGAGATGAGATACTATCACTATGTGAAGGCAAAAATCCACACCATCAAACAATATGAAGAAATATATTAATACTCCACACCAGAAGGCAGAGAAATTTATAATCTAAATAACAGAGAATTCAAAATGACTAGCATAAAGAAATTTGAGTTCCAAGACAATAGGATAGACAGTTCAATGAAATCAGGAACAAAATTAATGAAGAGAAGGAATTCTTCACAAGAGACTGAAACCACAGAAAAACAAATCAGAAATGTTGGAGACGAAAAACACAATGGGTGAGATAAAGAAAAATCTGGACTCCCTGAATATCAGAGCTGATATTATGGAGGACAGAATTAGCAATCTGGAAGGAAGAAAATACAGAAATGCTTCAGATGGAGGAGAGAGAACTAAGACTAAAAAGAAATGAAGCAATTCTCCAAAAATATCCAACTCAATTAGGAAATGCATCATAAGGATTACAGGTACTCCAGAGAGATAAGCGAGGGAGAATGGAGCAGAAAGCTTGTTCAGAACCAAGAGCTGAGAACTGCCCAAACCTGGGGAAGGAGCTGGAAATATAAGTAAAGGAAGCTAATAGAACTATGGACTATATCAATGTAAAAACATCTTCTCCGAGGCATATAGTAATAAAACTGGCAAAAGTCAAGCACAAGGAAAAAATATTAAGGGCAGCAAGGCAGAAGAAAATAACCCACAAAGGAATCCCTACCAGGCTTTCAGTGGCTTTCTCACCAGAACCTGACAGTCTAGGAGAGAGTGGAATGATATATTCAAAACTCTGAAAGACAAAAACTTTCAGCCAAGAATACTTTATCTAGCAAAAATATCCTTCAGATATGATGGAGAAATAAAAACTTTCCCAGATAAACAAAAGCTAAGAGAGTTCTTTGCCACAAGACTCCCACTACAAGAAATGATCAAGAAGGCCCTCATACCTGGAAAAAAAAAAAAAAAGAAAGGGTTCACAAAGCCTTGAGCAAGAAGATAAATAGGCAGACAAAATCAGAAAATTGCAGCTCTCTATCAGGACAGGTTAGCAAACAATTATAACAAAGATAAAGGGAAGGAAAACATCGAAAATAAATATAATCTTGTCATTTTAACCACTAACTCACAACACAAGATGGAATAAGCTGTGACAACAATAACTTAGACGGGGAAGAAGGAAGGGATGGAAACGGCTTAGACTAGGGAAATAAGAGGCTATCAGAAAATGGACTAGCTCATCCATGATTTTTTTTTTCTGCGTTATCTCCCCAAACCCCCCCATACACAGTTGTATATCTTAGTTGCAGGTCCTTCTAGTTGTGGCATGTGGGCCGCCTCATCGTGGCCTGATGAGCGGTGTCATGTCCATGCCCAGGATCCAAATCCTGGGCCGCCGCAGCGGAGCGCATGAACTTAACCACTTGGCCATGGAGTCAGCCCCCATGAGTTTTTTAATACAAACCTCATGGTAACCACTAAACAAATAATCAGAACAGAGACACAAATGACAAATACAGAGAAAATTGAGAAAACCATCATAGAAAACTACCAACCTGAACTGGTAGTCCAAAAACACAGGATGGGAAACAAGGGAAACACACAAAAACCAGAAAATGAGAGATAAAATGGCAGCATTAAGCCCTCATATATCAATAATCACTCTAAATGTAAATGGATTGAATTCTCCAATCAAACGACACTGAGTAGTGAGACAGATTAAAAAACAAGACTCAACAATATGCTGCCTCCAGGAAGCACATCTCAGCTCTAAAACAGTCACAGGCTCAGAGTGAAGGGATGGAACACAATACTCTAAGCTAATGGCAAACAAAGGAAAGCAGGTGTTGCCATACTTATATCGGATAAAGTAGACTTCAAGATAAAACACGCTATGAGAAACAAAGAGGGGCAGTATATAATGATAAAAGGGACACTCCACCAAGAAGACATAACACTTATAGATATCCATGGACCCAACAGAGGAGCACCAAAGTATATAAAGCAAGCATTAACAAACCTAAAAGGAGATATTAAGAACAGCACAATAATAGTAGGGGATCTTAACACCCCACTTACATCAATGGATAGATCATTCAGACAGAAAGTCAAGACGGAAAGTGGATTTAAATGAAAAACTAGACCAGATGGACTTAACACACACACACACACACATATATAGAACACTCTATCCAAAAACAGCAGAATACACATTCTTCTCAAGTGCACATGGAACATTCTCAAGGATAGACCATATCTTGGGAAACAAGGCAAGCCTCAATAAATTTAAGAAGACTGAAATCGTATCAAGCATCATTTCCGAACATAATGCTATGAAACTAGAAATCAACCACAACAAAAAAGCTGAGAAAGTCACAAACATGGAGACTAAACAATGTCCTACTGAAATGGATGAATGAAGAAATTAAAGGAGAAATCAAAAAATATCTGGAGACAAATGAAAATGAACATACAGCACACCAACTCATATGGGATGCAGCAAAAGTAGTCCTAAGAAGGAAATTCATAGCAATACAGGCCTACCTTAACAAACAAGAAAAATCTCAAATAAGCAACCTTAAATTACATCTAACAGAACTAGAAAAAGTAGAACAAACAAAGCCCAAAGTCAGCAGAAGGAGGGAAATAGTAAAACTCAGAGCAGAAATAAATGAAATTGAAACAAACAATAGAAAGGATCAATGAAACCAAGAGCTGGTTCTTTGAGAAGATATACAAAACTCACAAACCCTTAGCCAGACTCACTAAGGAAAAAAGAGAGAAGGCGCAAATAAATAAAATTAGAAATGAAAGAGGAGAAATGATGGATACCATAGAAATACAAAGCATTGTAAGAGAATACTATGAAAAACTGTATGCCAACAAACTGGACAATCTAGAAGAAATGGATAAATTCTTAGACGATACAACCTCCCAAAACTGAATCAAGAAGAAATAGAGAATCTGAATAGACCAATTATAAGTAAAGAGATTGGAACAATAATCAAAAACCTCCCAAAAAACAAAAGTCCAGGACCAGATGGCTTCTCTGGAGAATTCTACCAAACATTTAATGAAGATTTAATGCCTATCATTCTCAAGCTATTTCAAAAAGCTGAAGAAGATGGAATACTTCCTATCACATTTTACGGAGCCAACAACACCCTGATGCCAAAGCCAGACAAGGACAACACAAAAAAGGAAAGTTACAGGCCAATATCACTGATGAACATAGATAGAAAAATCCTCAACAAAATATTGGAAAACTAAATACAGCAATACATTAACAAGATCATACACCATGATCAAGTGGAATTTATACTAGGGACTTAGGGATGGTTTATCATCCACAAATCAATATGATACACGACATTAACAAAATGAGGAACAAAAACCACAGGATCATCTCCATAGACGCAGAGAAAGTATTTGACAAGATCCAGTATCCACTTACGATAAAAACTCTCAATAAAATGGGCACAGAAGGAAAGTACTTCAACATAATAAAGACCACATATGACAAACCCACAGCCGACATCAAACTCACTTGGGAAAAACTGAAAGCCATCCCTCTGAGAACAGGAACAGGATAAGGGTATCCACTCTCGCCACTCTTATTCAACATAGTACTGGAGGTTTTGGCCAAAGTAATTAGGCGAGAAAAAGAAATAAAAGGAATCCAAATAGGCAACGAAGAAGTGAAACTCTTGCTGTTTGCAGACAACATGATTTTACATATAGAACATCTTAAAAAGAATCCATCAGAAAACTATTAGAAATAATCAACAACTACAGCAAAGTTGCAGGGTAGAAAAATCAACTTAAAAATCTGTTGCATTTCTACATTCTAATAATGAGCTAACAGAAAGATAACTCAAGAATACAATCACAGCAAAAAGAATAAAATATCTAGGAATAAATTCAACCAAGGAGGTGAAAGATTTATACAATGAAAACTATAAGACATTATTGAAAGAAGTTGATGATGACATAAAGAAATGGAAAGATATTCCATGCACATGGACTGGAAGAATAAACATTCTTAAAATAGCCATACTACCTAAAGCAATCTACAGATTCAATGCAACCCAACCAGAATCTCAATGACATTCTTCACGGAAATAGAACAAGGAATCCTAAAATTCACATGGGGCAACAAAATTCAGCTGGGGTAACAAAAGATTCTAAATAGCTAAAGCAATCCTGAGAAAAAAGAACAAAGCTGGAGGCATCACAATCCCTGACTTCAAAATATAATACAAAGCTATAGTATCGAAACAGCATGGTACTGGCACAAAAACAGACAAACAGATCAATGGAAGAGAATTGAAAGCCCAGAAATAAAATGACACATCTACGAGTGGCAAGCCCCATGACCAAGTCGTTATGGTTCTGTGCACTCTGCTTCAGTGGTCTGAGTTGGTGGGTTCGGATTCCAGGCACAGATCTACTCTAAACATCAGCCATGCTGTGGAGGCATCTCACATACAAAATAGAGGAAGACTGGCAGAGATGTTAGTTCAGGGCTAATCTTCCTCAAGGAAAAAAGAAGAAGATTGGCAACAGATATTAGCTCAGGGTGAATCTTCCTCACTAAAAAATCCTCCCAAAAAACAAATAAATCCACACATATCTATGGACAGCTAATCTTTGACAAAGGAGCTAAGAACATATAATGGAGAAAGGAAAGTCTCTTCAATAAATGGTATTGGGAAAACTGGATAGCCACATGCAAAAAAACGAAAGCAGACCATTATCTTTTGCCATACACAAAAATTAACTCAAAATGGATCAAAGACTTGAAGGTAAGACCTGAAACCATAAAACTCCTAGAAGAAAATACAGGCAGTACATTCGTTGACATTGGTCTTAGAAGGATCTTTTCAAATACCATGTCTGCTTGGGCAAGGTAAACAAAAGGAAAACTAAACAAGTGGGACTTCCTCAGACTAAAGAGCTTCTGCAAGGCAAAGGAAACCAGGAACAAAACAAAAAGACAACCCACCTACTGAGAGAAAATATTTGCAAATCACATATCCAACAGCGGGTTAATCTCCAAAATATATAAAGAACTCATACAACTCAAGAACAAAAACACAAACAACCCAATCAAAAAATGGGCAGAAGATCTGAACAGGCATTTTTCCAAAGAAGATATACAGACAGCCAACAGGCACATGAAAAGTTGTTCAACATCACAAATCATCAGGGAAATGCAAATCAAAACTACACTTAGATATCACCTTACATCCGTTAGAATGGCTATAATCACCAAGACAAAAATAACAAATGTTGGAGAGGATGTGGAGAAAAGGGAACCTTCATACACTGCTAGTGGGAGTGCAAAATGGTGCAGCCACTATGGAAAACAGTATGGCGGTTTCTCAAAAAATTGAAAATAGAAATACCACATGACCCAGCTATCCCACTACTGGGTATTTATCCAAAGAACTTGAAATCAACAATTCAGAGGCTTATGCACCCCTATGTTCATTGTAGCATAAGTCACAATAGCCAAGAAGTGGAAGCAACCCAAGTCCCCAACGACTGATGACTAGATAAAGAAGATGTAGTGTGTATTTATATACAATGGAATACTACTCAGCCATAAAAAAAGACAAAAATGTCCCATTTGCAACAACATGGATGGACCTGAAGGGTATTACATTAAGTGAAATACGCCAGACAGAGAAAGACAAACACCGTATGATTTCACTCATATGCGTAAGATAAACTAACACATGGACAAGGAGAACAGTTCAGTGGTTACCAGAGGGGAAGGGGGTCGGGAGGTGGGCATAAGGGGTAAGGGGCACACATATATGGTGACTGACAAATAATAACGTACAACTGAAATTCCACAATGTTATAAACTATTATGACCTCAATTAAAAAAATGCAAAGTATCTTCTTAAGAAGAAAGTTAATAGCCATGTATTATAAAAAGACAACAAATCAACATTAAGGTTTTTCTTTTAATAAGTTCTGTCTTCTCCACCCTGGCAGCCAACTACTTGATCATATGGATAGTTGTTCATTACTGAAGAACAAAGAATTAAGGTAAAGTATTAAATTTTTTTCTCACTTACTACATTTAGGGCAGCAAGAGGTAACGTGTTTCAAAAGAAATAAGGATAAGACTGGCTGTTTCATTATTCAGCCCGGAGCAGGTAGGCTAAGGAACATTCAGCAGAAGATGGGGAATGCACAAACATCTGAATGTCTTTAGTTTCTAACAGATGATCACTGGAAAATGTCTCTGCTTCTAGCAAGGCATCCCCATGTGGCAGTTCCTAACCCTTTCCTACGTAAGGGTGATAAATGACAGTCTAGTTGACCTGATGTCATATGCCTCTGTAGTTAGGAATGTTCCTAAGGTGTTGCCAACCAAAATCCTTCCATTGAATATTAAGGTTTTAGATGAAGAACTAACAGTTTCTCACTACAAAGGGCTGTAGATCCCTAATTTGGCCAAATCCCCTTTTCTGTAGAAGCAGAATATAGCAAAGTAATTCAGTATATATACTATCATTCTTAGTTTACTGCTAATTTGCAAATCTATACTAATACTTCTCAGTAGAATCCCCCCTCTTTTTTTTATAAAATTTCTTTGGAAAATCCTATTTCTAAAACAGGACTCTCAAGATTCCCTTTTATATCTTTTACAAAAAGTTCTCAAAACCAAGGATCAGCAAACTTTTTTTTAAAGAGTTGGATATTTACTAATTTACTAAATATTTACTAATATTTTAGGCCTGTGGGGCCAATAAGGTCTCGGCAGCAACTACTCAACTCTGCTTTTGTATTGTGGAAGCAGCCGTAGGCAATACATAAACAAGTGAGTGAGGCTATGTTCCAATAAAACTTTATTTACAAAACTGGCAGCCAGTGTGATTTGCAGACCCATGGAAACAATATGAATTCTTTCTGAAATAAAATTTATTTTGGTTAAGGATTTTTTTCCTGAAATACTGAAACTCACCTTTACTAAGAAGAAACTAATATTATCAGAACAGCAAAAAAACTGGTTTATGGTGAAGAGGTGACTTGTGCTCATCAGTACAATGGTACAACTATAAACTTCCCTCCACATTTTTATTAAAATTAAAAATAAATCAAATCTTACTTGGGCTTTTTTCTCTCTTCTGCTCTTGCTTCTTCATTTTTAAAAGCACAGTTTCACTAACCAATGTACAGTCCATGTCCACTGTCTCTCCTCCTGCTAATCTTGACTGACTGCTATCCTGAGTATTTAAAAATTCAGAATTTTAACAATTATCCCTTTATGGCCTTGTATTTACTTAAAAAAATTTGGTAAAATATACTATAACACAAATTTTATCATTTTTCTATGTACACTTCAGTAGCATTAAGTTAAATTTACTTTTACCCTTTAGGAGTATAGAAAGATTTAGGTTTTATCAATAAGCCTGTAAAATATTTTAGCTTCACTATTCACACATCTTCCTTCAAGTCCAGGAAAAGAAGGACTAGTGACAAGGAAGGGAGTTATATACCACTGAACTCCCTTGAGCTTCTCCTTCCTCTCTTCTCCAATCTACCTCACAGGAATGAACATCGATGTACACAAAGAACAATTTCATAAATCAAATCTGATTTCTTGATAAATATATATGACTCTAGCAACTGTTAAATACTTGATTAATATGCTACCAAGTGAAAAAGAACTTCTCAAGCTATATAGAACCTAAATACAAGCCAAAAAAATTATTTCCACTAATTTTAATTTTTTGTTTTCTTTTGAGGAAGATTAGCCTTGAGCTAACATCTGCCAATCCTCCCCTTTTTGCTGAGGAAGACTGGCCCTGAGCTAACATCCATGCCCCTCTTCCTCTAGTTTATATGTAGGATGCCTGCCACAGCATGGCTTGCCAAGCGGTGCCATGTCTGCATCCGGGATCTGAACTAGTGAACCCTGGGCCGCTGAAGTGGAATGTGAGCGAAGTTAACCGCTGCACCACCAGGCCGGCCCCTACTAATTTTAATTTTTTTTAAAAAATACAGTATTTTAAAAAATAACCAACTGGGAAAATGAAAATTTTTTCTTAATGGTACATTATTTTAAAAGTTAGTCAAGGCATATCACAGGGTACTTTGATAAAAAATAAAATCATTTAAAATATGTTACTAGCTTTTTGCATTATTTTAAAACTATAACATTTTTCAGTAAAGGGCTTTAAAGCCAGAAAGCACTATCTTTTCAAAAATACCGTCTTTTCAAAAATACCGTAAAGTTGGAAGAATAAGCATTTTTATTTCTTAGTTTTCTGAATAAATAAATGCAGGTTTTAAGAGGTATGTGATCATCTCAAGGTCACAGAGTGAGTCAGAAGAGAAGAAGGACTAAAACTCACTAGAATAACCACATGGGCTTTGGTTTTACTTTCTCACTTACCTTTGTGTTGATTACAGTAATATCCATTTTATACTGAGAAAGGTCTGCTCCTGGATCTACACTCCACTGGGTATTTTCAAAGGACGTATCTTAGATGAGGAGAAAAAAATACCCAATTAAAAATGGATTTTAAAAATTCTCATCACTTTAAAACATATGGGACCCACAGAATGGGAGAAAAGTTTTATAAATAATACATCTGGTAAAGGACTTGTATCTAGGATATACAAAGAACCCTCACAAATTAACAACAAGGCAAATATCCCAACTAAAAATCAGCAAAGGTCTGAATAGACAGTCCTTTCAAAGGAGATATACAAATGGCCAAAAAGCTCATGAAAAGATGTTCAACATCATGAGCCACCAGGGAAAGGCAAATCAAAACCAAAATGAGAAGCCACTTTCCACCCATTAGGATGGCTAGAATCAAAATGACAGATAATAGTAAGTGCTGGGGAGGATGTGGAGAAATTGGACCCATTATATGCTGCTGGTGGGAACGTAAAATGATGTAGCTACTCTGGAAAACAGTTAGATAGTTCCTTGAAACAGAGTTAATTAGCCTATGGCCAAGCAATTCTACTCCTATATATAACTCAAGAAAGACAAAAACATACATCCACAAAATTATACATTAAGTATTCATAGCAGCATTACTCATAATAGTGAAAAAAGTCACAAAAGATCATATGTTGCTTGATATCATTTATATGAAAACTCCAGAATAGGCAAATCTATAGAGACAGAAAGTAGATTAGTGGTTGCTTAGCACTGGGGAACAGGGAAGAGGAATGGAGAATGATTACTAACAGGCACTGTCCCTCTTGGGGTGAAGAAAATTTTTCTAAACTTAGACTATAATGATGGTTGCACAACTCTCAGAGTTTACCAAAACCAGTGAGTTGTACACTTTAATGGGTAATTTTTACCTCAATAAAATTTTTTTAAGTTAAAATTATAACATTGTTTGGAGGGGTTTTTCAATGTATGTAGATACACATGATAATTACATAAAGTACAGTTCTAGAACATCAAGTAGTACAATATTAAACCTAAGCAGACTGTGGAAGCTTAAGCAGGTATACCATAATCCCTAGAGCAACCACGAAAAGAAATCAAAACAAAAAGATAAAGTCAAGAATGAGAGTGAAAAACATGTTTTCATACAGAGACTGAAACTCTTGCTGGAAGAAAAACTAAAGACTGTGCTTTAGGAAAATAAACCCAGAATGAAGGAGTAACTTTCCAATGAATAAAAGGAAAACAGTGTATATGAAGGGCAGAAATATTCTGTATTTTGTGGCTAAAAAATGAAAAGACTCCTTTTAAACACAGAAAAATTATGAAAATATTAAGACACATATTAGAGCAAACAATGTTTTCAAACAAGAAGTTTAAAAACCCATATAAATGTAAACATGGATATGTATACATGTAAATACAAAGAAAAAGGACAGGCTACTTTTGGGGTGAGGAACAAGGTCTGGATGATGAAAATACTACTTTAAAAACTAGTTTAGGGGCTGGCCCCTTGGCCGGGTGGTTAAGTTACTGCGCTTTGCTTCAGCAGCTCAGGGTTTCGCCAGTTCAGATCCTGGGTGCAGACATGGCACTGCTCCTCAGGCCATGCTGAGGTGGCATCCCATATGCCTCCCCTAGAAGGACTCACAACTAAAAATACAGAACTACGTACCGGGAAGCTTTGGGGAGATAAAGGAAAAATAAAATCTTTAAAAACTAGGTTAAATACTAGTTTAAATTTTTTTGAACTGTTTTCCTCTCATTTTTATTTATTTATTTATTTATTTATTTATTGTGAGGAAGATTGCTGCTGAGCTAACATCTGTGCCAGTCTTCCTCTATTTTATAGTATGGCTTGACGAGTGGTGCTACGTCCATGCCTAGGATTCAAACCCCAGGCCGCTGAAGCGGAGCACGTGAACTTAACCACTATGCCACTGGGCCGGTCCCTCTCAATTCATTTTTTCAAATGCATAAGAGCAAGAAAATCACACGTAAAATGAAACCAATGAGAGAATCATCCCATAAACACAGAAACAGGTAGCAAGAAATAAGGTATTTTTTCCCAAAACAATTTCATCTATTCAAAGAATGTAAATAACATATTACAATACTCAACTTAAAGTCACTAAGAAGGAGTAGAAATACTGTTTAGAGTGCCCACACCTTGGCTGTCTTGTGGAGACTTTGCTTTAGCATTTCTACACGGATTTAACTGAAGAACAGACGCAAGTTCACATGCTCCATGGATTGACCTGGGTTTTTTTTTTATTGGCTCATGAGAACCAGCACCCTAAAACAGAAAGAATTATTAGCACCTAGATAAAATCATAAACAATCATTTTAATCAAAATCCTTGACCATTGAACACAAACCTTCATGTCATCAAAAAGACTCTCTGTCTCCAAACTTTCACGTGGACATAGAGGGATTTTAAAGACAGGATTTTCTTCCTTTATTTGTAATGGTGTTTTATTATCTGGAGAGGATTTACTCAAGGACTGGAGGCCGCACTCCTGTAACCAGGGCTCCTCTGGGGAATCTCTGGTTAACGTACAGCTCCCACTCAAGGCCTTGCGGCTTGAAGAAGAGCTCTTCGGGATGGGCTTCAAAGCCTCAGAGAGAGTCGCCTGCCTAAATCTGATTTTAGAGGGCTCACTTCCTTGGCTTTTCTCTTGACGCTGAATAGCTGAAAATCGATCAGACAGATCCAGAGGTTTGTCCATCACATAGTCTCCGTTCAAGGAAGAATGACGATCCGGTGGAAAAGGAAAAGCATTTTCTTTATCAAAAGAAGCTTGGGGGCAGCTTACTTCATCTTCACTTTCTTCCTCAATTTTCTTCCTTTTGGATGTTCTGCCTACCAATGATTTCAGGGGCATCACATGTTTATCCTTATCAGTAATAGCATCTTTAATATGATCAAGATTCTCCTGTTCACTTGTGGATTCACTTATATTTTTATTTATAAGCATTTGCTTATTAGAAGATGATTGGCTAATGATCTTGTTCACCTCAGACCCAAGATAAAGATGTGTGAAAAGGGCATTATCTTCAGATTTTGATCTAGTTTTCTCTGATCTAGAGTCAGAAGTATTGCTGAAAGGTGCCATTTTCAGATGGTTTTTTTTCCCAGTCTCTAAAAGAGAAGGGGACAAACTTGTATTCAAACCTAAACTGCTTTTCACATTAGACGTAGCTCCAAATACAGGAGATGATACCCGAGTGGGCAACTCTTCTTGAGGAGGAGTCTTTGAATTACAGTCTAGAAATCTAAAAAAATAAAGAGTGGTAAAATTTTTTTCCTTCTAAAGACATAGAGTAAAAATTAAAAGACAAGTGTAATGAGAAAGTTTTGCTAATACAGAATTATTAATAGTAAGTTTTTATCCATGTATTAGAGGCAGATGATTAACATTTAAGATAGGGTATAGTTGCTGGCTCCTCTTCATTTAGCTGACAAAAAGCAGAGGAAAATGATACAGTAACTCAGTCTCAATATCGTAATATTGCTATCCATAAATATTTAATTTAAATAACTTCATTATATAAGAAAATCATATTTTACTAAGTTCCAATGAGGACCCAACTTTCTTTGTTGTTACGAAATCTGTCATGAGTAACTCCAAGAAACGACATTCCTGTATTACAGGATTGAACATAAATTAAGACCAGCCTGCCTGTGGCAGAGGGACGGCTGCAGTGGTGGAAGAGCATCAGGTTTAAGTTTGGAGACAGGGGATGGGCAAGCTCCTACTCTAGAACTTAACAGCTATGTGGCTGTGAGCAAGACACTGACCCTCATTCGAGCTGCATTTCTGTTGACTGTAAAAAATGGAAGTAATAAAACCTACTTTAATTAGAGTTACCAAGATGACAAATTAAATGTTATATATGTATCCAAAACCAAAGGTCTTTTAAAAAGCAAAATGCTACATAAACATAGGATTATTAGTTAATGGATGTTCTGAAATTAGTAAAAAATGAGATGCAACACAATCTTGGAAGCTCATCCAAGCTTACAGATGCATTTTATGTAACATCCAGTCTTGGGAAATACAAACCCAGAAGGGATGAGTGGGTCTTTAAAGGGGCAGAGTAACAAGGCCGGGAACTCCTAAGTACTGCTTGATACAAGTCTAGAAAGAATATAAAAATAATATTCATCTCTTTGCAATAATGCAAAAAGCCCTCAATTGGTCATAAACTGGGTAAAATATTTTTTAAAATAAAAATTAATACAACCAGAATAACAAACTATATGCTGTGTGGGAGAAATAGTTTAATTATATGGAACTAATTGAATGGGATCTCACCAACAGTTTATAAGTTTTTACCAAAGTGCCCCAAATTACCTTAAACTATCTTCACTATTTCTTGCAGATTCCTCAAAAGGTTGTTTCTTGTGATCTCCTTCCAGACAGTGGTAGAGCTCATCATCAAGAGGGCTCACGGGACCTTGAGGTTCCTTCAACAGTAATATATAAAGTACATAAATACAATGGAAGATGATTCATCCTTAAAAAGGAATGAAATACTGATAAATGCTACAAAGTAGATGAACCTCAAAAACAAGATAAGTGAAAGAAGCCAGACTCAAAAGCCACACAACATATGATTCCATTTATATGAATTATCCAGAATAGGTAAATCCATAGGACAGAAAGTAGACGTGTGGTTCAGGGACTGTGAGTAGGGGGAATGAGGACTGAACATTTAACAAGGATGGGGTTTTCTTCTGGGGTGATGAAAATGCTTTGGAACTAGATAGAGGGGCTGTTGTATAATATTGTGAATATACTAAATGCCATTGAATAGTACACTTTAAAATGGTTAATTTTATCTTATGTGCATTTCATGAAAAAAAATCCTGAAATCAACCCAAAGGTTTAACTCTTCTCTTAGATGAAACAGGACAGGGCTAGGGAGGAGAGAGAGGGCGGGGAAGAGGGTGGCCAAATCTTCTAAGTCATCATCAGTTCTCTAAATTTTGACACAGCCCATAACCTATATCCCAAGAATTCTAAAGACCCTAGATTTCTGGGACTGCCTGGGATGGACAATATAAATGGGCCTCCTGGCCACGTCAATTTTGTTCTAGGCCTTTATCCAATGATCTTTGGAAAAAAATACTTTTTCTCTTGCTCAATTCTCTAAAAACTGACCTAAAAGGACACCAATTAATTCACATTAACACCAAATTCAACAATTACTTACAGATTCTTCTTGAACACTAAGTCCAAGTGTTTCAGCAACAACTGTAGCTAAATTAAAAGATGATTTATCAGTGGGATAACTGCTTGTCCCATGTGCTTCTAAGTAAGAAGAAAAAACAATCACACAATTGTAGCAGCTAGATGTATAAAAAAATACAAAAAGGAATAAAAGGCTCAAAGAACCAGTTTACAAGATGGCACTAAACAATTTTTTAAATTCTTTGCAAAAAAGCCCAAAATATTTACTATAAATGGCAATAAGTAGCAGGTATCTAGCGTCTACACTTTCCAAACTTTTTCAGCTAAGTTTTCTACTTCTTCTAAGTGAACTGAATGCAAGAGGTAGATTATTTTTTATTGCTAGTGAAAAAAAATCATAAAAATAAATGGGTTTATTGTGACCTAATATATAGCATGAATATCAAACCATATTTATAGTACCTTTCATGAAAACATACTTTGTGGGAGAGATTTTCAGCACTGCATAATTTCCAAGTTTTAAGCTAACACATAATTATACAGAAATCACCTATGTTCATGTATCTTATAAAGTTTTATGCATTCAGACTTTCAATAACTCAGCAAGTACTTATGGAGCACATACTATGTTCCAGGGATTATGCTAGGCACTGGGTGAAAAGAAAAGGTACTTGTCCTCAAGGAGCTTATAGGCCATAGTTGAAACAGAAAGGTAAAAAGGAAAATTGCAATAAAATGTGACAAACATTATATAAAGGTATATAAAAAAGGGGTAATTTAAAAATAGAGAAAGGACTCTTAATCTGCCTTGGGAAATCGAGGAAAGCCAGACCAAGTGATGCCTAAGAGAAAGGGGAATTTGACAGTCAACTGGACTGGGGGCAGAGAAGGATTCTAGGCATGTGTAAGGGTCCACACATGTGAAACAAGACTGCAGGTTCAGGGAACTACATGTGGTTCAACTGCTGGAAACCAAATGCAAAAGATACAGTAGCAGCAGGACAGAAGCCCAGATAGGTTGGTGAGGTATCAGATTATCCTAAAGAGTTAAAATTCATTCTGCAGGCAATGAAGAGATTCCAAGGTTTTTAATAGAGGACAGATGCAATATTTGGGTTAAAAAAAATAATTCTAGCCATGATAGGCTGATGGAGCAAGAATCAGTCACTAATAGGCAAGAGGACTAGTTAAGAGTACCAACACAGTCTGACGAGAGACGCTGATGGCCGAAACTAGGAAAATGGGGGTGCAGAAGAATACGCGTGACAGATACGTAGGAGAAGCAATCAATAAGACTTGGAGACTATCTCAATATGAGAGAGAGGAAGGAGGAGTCTAGGGGTGACTCAAAGTCTTTCAATTTAGGTAACTCAGAGAGGTAGCGTTATTCACTGAGATTATAAATAAAAGGATGAGAAGTAGGTTTGACACGACAGTTTCAATTTTAAACATGCTGAAATTGGAGGATATCCAGGTAGACGTGTTCAACAGCAGGCAAATCCACTGGTTTGGAATCCAGGAGAAAAGTCTTGGACAGAGATATAGATTTGGGATTTATTATCGTATAGGTTGTAGCAGAATACTAACTCTAGGTGAGCTTCCTCCAGAAAGAGATAAAAAGTGAGACAAGAAAAGGCCCAGGACCATACACACTGGGGACAATAACATTTAAAAGAAGAGAAAGAATAGCCAATAAAGGAAGATGAAAAAAGTACAATAAGAAGTAAGAGAACCAGGAGAGTGGCACCACTTCAAAAAAGAGAGTGCTCCATAATGTCAGGTGTCATAGAAAGGTCAAGTAGGATAAGGAGCAGGAAACAGTCATCAGATGTAACAATCAGGAGGTCACTGATGACTTTTGTCAGAGCAGTTCTAATGTAATGACTGAGAACAGAAAGTGCGAGAATGTGTTCTCTTTTTCTCCCCATTCCCTCTCCCTCTTCTTGCCCCTCCTTCCTCCCTTCCCCTGCACAGTAAAGCCTTGTTTACTCAAAATTATTAGCAATTTGTATTTATATATATGGGTAGGGGCATTAATATGAATTAATAATAGTATAACATTACTTTCCAATATGAAAAAGACTGCTAAACAATTAGTAATACAAACAAAATTATATGCAAAATATTTTAACATATTGTCTTATTCAGAATGTTGGCCCCTCTTAACCCACCAATAACCACAAATTTTAAACTTATAAATTAATCTCAATATCTTGCTTACTAGCCATTGGAGACTGACTTTGATCACAAGTGTCAGCCACTAGAGTTTCATTTTCATTAGGCTTTTGTTGTAGATGAGTTGAAGATTTTGGAACTTTTCTCAATTCTAAGGGAAAAAACAAGAGATATTACATATAAAAAATCATGAAAAATATTATTTGGATAAGCTAATACAAATCTGTCTTTTTGCATGAGAAGTGCCATTTTATTGATAAAATTTCAATATTCTAATAAAAAGTTCATCTCTTTGGTTTCATTAAGAAACAAAGCTGAGGGGCGGGGGGGCGGCCCGTGGCTGAGCTAAGTTCGCGCGCTCTGCTTTGCTGGCACAGGGTTTCACTGGTTCGGATCCTGGGCGTGGACCTGGCACCACTCTTCAAGCCATGCTGAGGCGGTGTCCCACATGCCACAACTAGAAGGACGCACAACTAAAATATACAACTATGTACTGGGGGGCTTTGGAGAGAAGAAGGAAACATAAAAAATTGAAAAAAGAAACAAAGCTGGAAATTACAGGGGAGAGAGAGGACTAGAATTTGTACACAAGTTTCTTCGGACCTAAGTCTCCTAGAATTGTAATATTTTAACGTATCTTCTTTTCCTTGTGTATTTGTTGCAAATCAGTAGGTTAATTTAAAATGAATACTGCATCATACAGCTCTACAATCTTCTGGAAGGAAATCCTGAAATATGCTTTATCATAAATCATTCGAGTGTTTAAGGATTTAATTCAAAGAAAGCCAAAAGACACAGCAAAGGGAAATAGACTTTTACCAATTATAACTTGAAAATGGTATTAAAAAGCGCTATACACTTGAAAATAAACAAGCAAGGGTGGTTAGAAAAGAGAAAAGGACTAATAGTCATTAAATCAGTTTTAAAATAATTTGCATGGCTCAAAAGTTACTTTATATTTTAAAACCAAAATTTCAGATTTCAAGTAAAAAGGATCAGAACAAGACTAAAGCAGACAAATTAAGTTTTTAAATAGTTATACATTATTCTCAATCAAAAAATAAACCAGAAGCATTTATACTGGATATAAAAGACTTTCCTAATAAATTGCTGTGATTTGTTTTTCTGGCTATTCCTACACATGGATTTAAACATGATCTAAATTATGCAGTTGCTCATCTGTGGTGATTCATGTCCTGTCTGCAGCAGACTAAAAGGCCAATGAGTGTTCAATTCTAGATTCGTGATCTTAATTGTACTTTAGCTCCTAATTACGTGTAAGATTTTTAACAGTTCTTCTGTTTTCCACTAGATGGTGATGCAAGCTCATGTAAAATGGGGGAAAACTGTGTCAATTTTCCAGTAGGAAAGAATAAGATCTACTTATTTTTTTAAAGGCATAGCTACTGCCAAATTTATTTGCATTATAAAAACGTCTCTAGGACTATACACCCCTTCTCCCCAAACAGTTTAGGTTAAAAATTAAAGTCTTTACCATTTACTTTAGATCAACATTAAAAGGAATAATCATTGTATCATGTCACATGATACATTTCAGGGCTACATGAAAAGGTAGTTCCAAAGCATTTAGCAGAAATGGTAAATTGGCCTGGAATTAGAAATATGCCACTGATAAGCCATCAAGCAGATACAATATAAAGCCATTTCTTGATTACCACCAATTGCTACAAATTATAAAAAAACAAGAAAATAGTCAAAGACAGCTCCAATGGTGGGAGGAACCGCAGGCAAGACCTGGAAAGTACAAAAGTTCAGAGCCAAGAAGATCCATATCTGAATTTTGACTTACTTATCTGAATTTTATCTACTTACTTGACACATGTCTCTGAGTGAGTTATTTAACCCTAAAGAACATATCTTTCCTCATCTATAAAACAAAGGTGCTAATAGCTACCTTGCAAGCTTGTCATGGAAATTAAAATACAATAAAATGTACTCAAATCACTCAGCATAATACCTGGCGCAGAGTAGGTGAAAATTAATGTTAAGTTCCTTTCCTGTTTCTTTCTATCCCACTCCAATATATACACATAAGAATATTTTTAAAATGAAAAGAAACAAGACTATTCACTGTAATTATAAAATGCTGAGCATGTATATATTCAGATGAGCGATACGTGTCTATACATAACACAGGCAGAAAATGCCTTCCCAGTCACTTCACTAACGGAAGTTAAACTCACAGTTGTAACATAAGTAGCCTGACAATGACTATCTTCTTTCCACTAGATTGAATAACATAAAAACTAACAATAGGGATCAGCCCGGTGACATAATGGTTAAACCCATTCCACTTCGGTGGCCTGGGGTTTGCAGGTTCAGATCCCAGGCACAGATCTAGCACTGCTCATCAAGCCACACTGTGGCAGTGTCCCACATAAAATACAGGAAGACTGGCACAGACGTTAGCTCAGTGACAATCTTCCTTAAGCAAAAAGAGGAGGATTGGCAACAGATCTTAGCTGAGGCCCAATCTTCCTGACAAAAAAACCCAAAGAACAAAAAAAAAAACCTCCCCCCAAACCAACAACAGACAAATACATTCTTTTTACAAAACCAGATAACTGAAGTACAACTCCAACCCTTACCATCTGTACACAGAGAGTGTTCCAGTTTAGTATGTGTTTGTTCTATGTATCGGACATGGAGGTTCTCCTTTCTCCGTAGCCGGTTAATGCCAGAAAAGGAAAAGGCCGTTATTGGTGAATCTGGAATAGCATTTTCCTCAGATTCAAGCTCAGTTACTTGATGCTGCTGGTCATTCCTAGAGGAAAATAATGACAATTGAAAGAAAACTAATTCAACAAATATTTATTAAAACATCTTCATATAGTATGGAGCGACAGCAGAACACAGGTATGAAGCTGTAGAGAGAGAATTCCTTGCATCTAATGCTTCCAATCTAAATATAAGGATTAGAGTACCAAGTGGGGAATATTATTGTGAGTAGTAAAGTACAAGGTGTGGTCAGTGGCACCTGAGGTGAAATTAAAAGGATTTCAAATGGCAGAGAAAATCAGCAGAGGATCCACACAGTTTGAGTCAAGGCAGGCAGTACTGTGTACTTGTCTTAGAGAACGGCAAGCTAGGACTACAGAAGGAGAGCCTTGATTAAGTGTGCACATAAATAAGAAAACAAGAAGAAAGGAATTACGGTTTTAGAGCATGGAGGTAATGCGATAATCTAGCTGCAGTGTGCAGCAGACCGACTAGGACAGACAGAAAGGAGGCAAGGAAGTCAATTAGGCAACGGGTGTAACAGTCGATGCAAGAGCTTCTGGGGGGCGAACTAGGATGCTGAAAATAGCTATGAAAAGGAAGGGATCAATGCTAAACACTGTGGTAAAAGAATGAACACAACTCGGCAAACAACAAATATAGGGTGATATATAATGTTAACACTGATAACTACCAACATCTGTTGTGGGTTTACACTGCCGGGCAGTGTTCAAAGTGCTACACCTATCAGTTTAATTACCACAACTGATGAGGTATTATTATTACTCTCATTTTACAAATGAGAAAATGAAGACACAGAAGTTAAGTCACTTACTAAAATAGTAACTAACAGAACCAGGATCTAAATCTCAGCAGTCAGACTCCTGGGACAATGTTGTTAACCATTCAACATGTTATCCTTAGTGTAGACCATGAGACTAACGACTGACTACAAGGATTCAAACTTTGACTTTCCACCACTGCTTCTATCAGCCCCCGTTCCAGTCCACTCTCAACACGTCAGCCAGAACAGTCCTATTAAAACTTAAGTCTTATTATGTTACCCCTCTGATTAAAACCTGCCACATTTCCCAGTTTTACTGAAAACACAAATCAAAGGCCTTTCAATGATTCACAAGGTCCTACACGATCTGATCATCCCCTCCCCCTCCCACCTCTCTGGCCCCTGTTCTTTTTATATTCTACTCCAGCCACACTTGCTTCCTCGAGATTCCTCAAATACACCAGGCATACTCCTGCCTTAGCTTCTTTGTTCTAGTCCTTCCATCTTCTTGAAATGCTTATCCCCAGATATCACATGGCTAATTCTCTCATCTCCTTCAAGTCTTTGCTGGAGTTTTTCTCATCAGTGCCTACCTTGAACATGCTATTTACAATTGAACCCCCTTCCCACAGGCTAGTAATAGGAGTACTTGTTATTCTACTCTGTTTACTTTATCCATGGCACCTACTGCTGTCTAACATAGTATATAAGGGATCTGTCAATTGCTCACCCGCCAGAATGTAAACTCTAAGAGGATAAGGATCTTTGGTTCACTGAGGCATCACAAGTGTCTACAATAGTAGGTACTTGGTAAGTGCTCAATAAACAGCTGCTGAACGAATGAATATGAGAGATTCCTAGATTCCACTAAAAGAAATAGATTTGTGCTGATCTGGGCATACGTTCTTGCCCAACTCAATTCAGGACTAACGGCACCTAAAGATTGGATTTGGATTGAATTGTGGTTGACAAAAATAAAGTTAATGAACTCAGTTGACTTCTCCATGTCAGATCATTACTGACCTATTTGCCAACCAATTCTCACCAGTCTGTCAGGCATTTACGGTTTACATGACAGAACTAGTGTGTTCTATTATACTCATATCGACTTTCAATACTATTTCCAAACAAAGAATAATATGAGAATTTTAAAAACTATGACCAACAGATTTAAAAAAAAATTAGAAGATAAAGATTAATTTTTCCTAGCATAGATTTGTATCTTAATTTCCTGGATAATATCAATATTATTTGTGGTCTATAACCCTATATTCAATACGGAGGAAAATCTTTAGAATTAATATCCAATTTTTAACCTCTCCATACAATTCTACTGTCTTATTCTGGAAAAATAAAGTAAACTAAGGTCATATGAGAACGCCTTATAAATTAATGAAGCGTGAAATCTACCTGACCAAGCTTTAACTAATCACGTCACAGCCCACCTACCTCTTAGTCATAAAAATTCAACCTGAAGCATGAATGAGTGACAGAAGAAACTGATTTCCTGCCAGAGTTAATCTAGAAGTAGCTGGGATAACAACACAAAAACAAAACAAAACAGAAGTTAGCTCTAACTAGAGTTGTCCAAACTACGTAAACAAGTGCTAGCTTTGTCCTCTTTTGTCCTTTGTCATAAAAGGGGGAAAATAACCCAAACCAACTTCCATGTGTTCACCAAATTTCTTCTTTAAAGCATTAGGGCTCACTGATTTTCTGAGAAAAGCTTAAAAAGTTCACACCATGGCTATTGGTTAATTATATACACTAAGTCATGTATCTCCTTCCACTTTTCTTTCTAATGGCTTGAGAGTAAATTTTTTTTGGGTGTCTGTTTTATTTGTAGGCCTCCCCTTAAATTGCAGTGAAAACCACTTCAGTTGTTCCTTTTTCCAAAGACTTTATATAAAGATCCAGGGTTTCCCTACATAAAGAGCCTGTGAAAAAGTTTTCAACATTCATCTTTTCTCCTGCTAAAGGAGAGATCGAAAGAACCTTATTTCCAGTTAAAATACAATTCAAACTTAATGAGGCAGTTATAGCCATCAAGTTCACTAACCATTCTGATTTTCAAAAAAGGGAAGGAGACGTTTCCCTAAAATACAAACTAGTGAGTCTGATGTCCTGAATCTCTTGGAACCAGTGTAAGTTGATTATATGAATAATTCAAATAAGACATTTTTAAAAATAGGGCCATTAGGCCAGTTGTTCTGAGGACCGCTTTATTGAATACCTCGCTCTCAGGAAGGCATCTGACAATGATTCTCTTGATATCTTCTTATTGTAAACAAAAAGAAGAAATACCAAACTCGGTATTAATAGAGAAAGATAGACTCCTAACTCACTGAATGATATCACACAAAAAATTATTATTAACGAAGGAAATCTGTAGTAGTATGCCTCAGGGTTCCATCCTCAGACAGGTTTTAGTCAACATTTTACTTATGATTTTGATGCAGGCCACTGATAGAATGTCAAATTTGTGGAAGACACAAAGCTGAGAATAAAACCTAACCTAACTCATGGCAGGAAAAAAACAACACATAAAAGACCCTCAAAGGTTGGAATAATGGGCAAATCTAACAAAATGAAATAGAACAAGATAAATGCAAGATATAAGCCTTACTGAGTCAGAAGAGGAAGAATCCTCTTCTGGCACCACTTAGGTAACCTTCTGAGGCTGTTTCAGCATAAAATTAAGAAAGGGTATACAAACTGCGAAGTGAGGCAAACCTGGGTTAGAATTCTGGGTCCAACACTTTCTAGTCACACTGGGTGAGTTATTTAACCTTTCTGAGCCTCAGTTACCACCTATAAAGTAGGCATGGTACTGTACTTTCCTACTTCCTTTTTGTAGGGAAGTTGTGAAAAGGATAACGTATGTAAAGATGTAATCCAACACCCAGAAAATAGTATTTAATCAATAGTGCTATTACCTTAAAATGAAGGAGTAGGCTAAAAGATATAAGGTTTCTTAAACAACCTACTATGAAGTCATGACTCTGACGTCCTGTACTTTTATCTAAAACAAGTCTACAAGTAGAGGATAGAGAAGACTTTGACTTAAAGGGTCTAGTTAGCAGCAAACCCAATAAGGAACCACCAGTAATACATGTATCTTTTGACTACATTAATATAAATAAAGATACAGAAAAATGGAGCGGGCAGTATCGCTCTATTGATCAGACTATAACTACAATACTGAGTTCTTACTTAAGATACTGATAAACTAAAACATTAAAGAGAAATAGTACTTTGAAGAATCTTAAAGTAATGACACGAGGAACAGTCAATTAAGAGAGGATATTTACTCTAAAGATAAGACTCAGGAGGGCCCTGATAGTTGTCTTCATGTAAACAAAGGGCCATCAATTATGAGAGGGGTATACTTGTTCCAGATGGTCACAGAAGGCAAAATCAGAATCAACAAATATAATTTGTACCTAGAGTGATTTCTACACAAATTTAGAACTTTCTAATAATTCCATCTCACTAAAATTAAATAGGCTTGGGAAACAGCAAATTTGTACTAGAGGTGTCTAAACAATGGTTGTTAAAGAAGTTATACAAGGAATTCAATTTAGAAGAGGATGTTGAATGAAATGAATCCTACAGTCCTTAAGTGTATACACGCCTTTGACTTTCACACACATTCATTTCCCAAAACAAAAAGGGTTATAACCTCAATACCTAGTTTATTTAATTATGTGCTTTCTGTAAATGGGGTTATAAGTAACCTATATGTACACTTTATAATGGCAAATTTTTACTGAATAATTTCTTACTATAGTGTCTGTAAATAACTGTCCTACCATACAAGGTTTCTGTAACGTCAAATCCAACTCAGATGAGTTAGAATTACTGCATTTAACAAGCCGAAGTATAAGGCAAATATTTTTTCTAAAGTTGAGAGGAATTTCAGGCACTAATAGTATAATGTTACAGTACTATAGGTATCCAGAGGAAACTGGTTGCCTTTACAAGATAATACTTGCTATTTTTTTTAACTGCCAAGCAAAGAAAATTTGTTTCAAGAGAACAAACTATAAAAGAAGTTGGCTCATGGGAATAACAACTATCATATTTCAGAAGAGAACCGAAAGACACAATAGATGACCTCTTACACTGTTCTAAGGCATGTCCTAAATAAAACGTACATGTTCTGAGCTCATCTACATGATTAATCTTCATTGTAATTTCAAACTTCAGCTTTTACTTCTTTTCTAAAATATCAGTGAGCTTTAAGAGGAAAAATCTGTGACTTTGAGAATACTAAAAATAAACTAATTCTGATTGGAATTCATATTTTTGCCAAGCAAATGACATTATCTAGTTTCAATACACTTTAAAGACCTTGGTTTTTGAGGCATTCACCTACCTAATTCCGTATTAACCTCTACACATTCGTTATCTTATTTATCTTTGGTATTCATAAATATCAAGGTTGATATGTTCAAAATACCATAAGCTAAATCACTTCACATAACGTAGCTCAATGCATGTCAACAGTTATCTGAAATCTTCAGATCAGATGTGATTCAGAATTTAAATTTTTTCTTAAATAAAGGATAATTCAGAGCATATACAGGTTACTACATAATTATTTCCAGTAGAACCTAAGGCATCATCCTTTAGTCAAGCATGCTGATATTTCAACAGCAAAACATAGCAATGCTCATACGAAGTGACACAAATAAGGACTATAAACAGCATCTTGCCAGATGAGGTGAGATTAGGCTGTAACATTTCAAAAAAATCTTTTGGGTTTTGAATCATATATAAGAGATTGTGGATCTGTGTCTTGCCTCACTTCACTACAGAGCTTGAGTAAAATCAGAAAGTGCTGACATTTTCATAAACGTTTTGCAACCTGTCTGACCCCATAGACTTCTTTCCTCATTTGACTATTATCCCCCTGAAAATTCCCTTTGGTTACCAATATTCAGTAGACTGATCACATGAGAGGAATATCAAAATCCTATTGGACATTCACTACCTAAAAGTATACTGTAAGGATGTTAATTCCACTTGTGAGACGTGTTTATACATAAGGCAATAACTATTCTAAGCCAAAATAATATGTTACACCTGCTTAGTTTACCAAAGTTTTTGTACATGTCCCTCAAATGCAAAGGATCTTTAAGAACCCTATAAAACCATTACGACTATCCTGAATCCTAACTCAAAAAATATTACACAAGCTTTACATAAATGGGAACTAAGAGCTGGCCATATCTCTGCTCTGCATCAGTCAGGCCATACCCAGAAAAATAGATTCTTTTTTAGATTCCACTGTTGCGTAATGGAAAGCACAGAGGCCTCTGCGTCAGAAGATAGCAGACTGAGTGATGTCTTACTACCTACTAGCTGTGAGACCACGGCAAGTTATTCGACTTTTGTGCGCGTTGGTTTCCTCATCCATAAAGTAGAGATAATAAAATTACCTTAAAAGAATCATAGTGAGGATTAATAATAAATATGAAACACAAAGAAGAGTAACTAGTACACAGGATAAAAGTTATTATTTTTATTCTTTAAGAGAAATGGGGGGAAAGGAGAGAGGAACAGATGGAGAAGGAAGTTCTCCAGGCCTGAGAAGTGTGTAGAAGGGAAACTTAATCAGTTTGCTTTTATGAAGCTTCTGGGAAAGGGCTGAAAGAGAGGTGACAAAAACCAAATATTTATTTGAAATATAAGTATTTTAATAATTTATTATTTATAATAGGTTATAAAAATTAAAATGCTTTAAATTAAAATGTTCTGATACTTTACATATTCATGCACTAACCTAAAAGATGCATATACATTCTTCTTATATCCTCCCAAAACACAAAAACATAGCCATTTTCTTTGTATCTTTTTTTGCAGAACATAATAATTTTTAAAAATGAAATCTGTAACTCAACATATCTTTACAGTTTGTTAGCTAATTAAGATGAAGAAAGAAAAATGGAGGAAAATACTCAATTTTCTGCTACAATTTAGGAAAAATACTTACTCAATTTTCTGCTGCAGCTGTTCAGAAAGCTTTTTATTTTCTTCCTGTAGAGTATTCTTTTCATTCACTTAAATATAATGTGAAAAAGAAGGCACATATTACAGCTATATTAACATGTATATCAGGCTTTTTCAATGATTTCCACAATTATGAAGAAATTAGGATTTCTAATTCTATGTCATAATATTAGTCAGGGTTAATGCTACTGTGCAAAACTAATTTGTTACTAGGTAGTGATTAATACATCTTATGTTGTGCCAGTTCCATGTAACTGATTAACTGACAATTTTATGTAATGCTTGTGGGCAAAAAAGAGTACTTCACATACTGGGGAGTATAGTCTAATTATTCATATTGAGGACAAGAAAGCATTCCATCTGGTTACTCAGTCCTACTAATTTCAAATACCCTTTTAGTGAGAGTCAGTTATCCTGAAATAAATCTGATCATAAAAGAAACATAACACTATCAGTGTAACTTTTATAACAAGCACTACTTAAGACAAATTTTCTTCCTTAGTCATATTCTATGTTTCATGAATAATTATATTTTCAGTAAAATGTAAATATATCCACTGAAGTACTATAAATTTGCTGAATCTACCTTAACTAAATTTTCCTATCCATCGTTATTTTACTTATAAAGCAGAAAACCACTTTGGGGCTATTATTTCTGCTGCAGCCAGCTCAAAATTCTTATCAATCCTTAGTATGATGTCAGTAGTTAAGCATGTGTTTTACTCGGAGGACTATATCCAAGAAATCAAGTCATAGTAAATACAATTAACCTTTACCAAAGAAAGTTAATCATATTCCAAAAATTTGTTAATAATTTAGTGGTTTACAAATCTAAACATATTTCTTACGTTGAGTAAACAAAAATTTTTTGACTATTTACAATATGTGAGATAAACTACCTCCTGTGGAGGATCTAAAAAACCTTAAGATACAGACAATAACCTAAAGGAAAGTGCCCTCTAATAACAGACAAGATGTTACATAAATATGTTTTATACAACTGAAAGTGACAAGGGCGTTACAGAGGTACAGATAAAGTACCAAAGGAAATTCTAAGGAGAAAAAGGTTACTTTGGGCCCTCGAGAAAATGAGGAAAGGATTCATCAAAGAGAGGACAACTGAGCTAGTCAGGTGACCATTCTATACAGAGAATTAATGAAACAAAGTTAGAAAGATCGGGTATCATAAATGGTAGAAAGCCTTCAAAAGCAGGCTAAGATATCTGAATATTATCTTAAAAGATTATCAGGCATCATTTTTCAAAGATGACTGATGAGAAGATTGATTTGTCAGTATGTATAGCATATATCAAAGTGAGAAGAAAGCACTGACAAGACAAGCGAGGCAATCAGAAGAAGTCAGTATCTGGACTAAGGTGGAGGTGCAGAAACAGAAGTGAGGACTGGCAGAAGAGCTGGTACAGAGGCAGAATCGGTAGTTATTTGGCAACTCATCCTTTGTAGGATGAAAGAAATCAAAGATGACCTTAGCTTTCGATTAAGATGCTTTACTTGACTCTGCCTCTCCAAATCCCAATGAAATGACAAAAAACCTCTAAAAATAAGTTAACTGCAATACTGAAAAACCAGAAAGGGTGCCACTAGCAGATCAGAACTATGAAAAATTCCTGAATGATTTAAAAATAGCTAAGTTCAGACTGATGGTAAAATCAAAGAAAGAGCCAAGTGGGTTTTCTAGCAGAACCTCATAGTAATTCCAATATCAGAGGCAGCAAGGTCCAGAAAATGCTGAATGGTAAATAAAGGGTGGCTAATAGTTGCCCCTAGGCTAAAGGCCTGAGGCTAGATCTCTGGAACTTTTAATGTAGGAGAGTCCATTAATAAATACTGAAACAGAGACCAAGACAGTGCTCCCAAGCAACTTCTAGCAACCACTAGAGAAGGCACCCCTATACCCAGAAGACAAACTATCCATATACCCTACAGAAAAGCTCTCCAGAGTCAAGTGTCTTCTTCTCCCACTTTCAGCCACTGGAGTTGGGCTTCTGTAAATCAGAACCTGCGTTCACTATCAGCAAAGCAGGTATTTTTCCTTGAGCTAAGGAAGTAAGATTGCATTTAACAAAACCATCAATTTAGAGACATCTACAACCACAGATGATTAAGAGTCAATAAATACTTAAAAAATAAAATTTAAAACACTTAAATTTTTTTAAAAAAACTAAAAACCAGTCCAAAATAAGAATTAACTTCTGGATAAATAGTTTTAATAAAGCAAACAAAAGATATCTAACATCTTCAGAACGATTTCAAAGGCTGATGGATCCATTAAAAAAAAGCAACAGGCTGCCATGAAAAAGAAACGAAGGTCATAAATATTAAAAACATAATAAATGGGATGGAAGTAGAATAAATGTGATTGAAGACAGAATTAATATCCACCTAAGTAATTCTCCCAGAATTCAGTATAAAAGAAAAGTTAGGCAGCATGGGGACCCAGCATCTGTCTAATAAGAGTTCCGGAAGAAGAGACAGAAAGAATGGAAAGGAACAAATTCTCAAAGAAGTAACAGAAAAAACCTCCTCAGGCTAAGCAAACAGTTGAGGGTGGTAGAGTAGATTAGATGTTCTAACAAAGTCTTACCACAAAACAAGTAGATCTTGCATAAAAACATAATTTTTACTAAACTGCTGAGCTCACAGGAAGAGAAATCCAAGGGACTCCCATACCACCACCACAATCATCAACAAAAACGAAACAAAACTGTGAGCTAAAACTCAACCAGTGTAAGTAAGCAGATGTTGCTACCAGCTCTGGTGGAGGGACTGAACCTGAGATTGCCAGTTTAAGCCAAATTCCTGAAACTGAGCCAAAGTGATCCTAATTAACTTACCACAAGAGTCAGTAGAAAATAACTCATATATAGATTACCAAGTATTTCAGATAACAGAATTATCTTATATAGTAATGAAATGTTCAAAGGTTTAAAAATGGAATGCCTAAAATAAACACATTATAAGTTATTACAAAAAAGAAGGTAGGCAAAATTGAGATGAGCATCAATAATAATGAAGGCAATGGATTGGCACACATTGGATACATAAAATCCCATACGTCTATTATACTCAAAAAAGAGAAAGCCAGGGCCAGTCTGGTACAGTGGTTAAATTCACATGCTCAGCTTTGGTGGCAGGGGTTTGCAGGTTCGGATCCTGGGCTCAGATCTACACACCACTCATCAAGCCACGCTGTGGTGGTGTCCCATGTGCAAAATAGAGTAAGATTGCCACAGATGTCAGCTCAGTGACAATCTTCCTCACCAGAACAAAAAGAGAAAGTCCCACTCTCATCGAAACCAAAATGAAACAGAATGCACACACATACAAAACCTCATGTGTTACTGCTGTAGGCAACTACTATGCAAGACCTTACTCTGAAAACTGGTAATTAAAAAGAAAAAATTAAGATGTATCATGTCTTTCTAGTCAGAATCGAACTCCACGCCCCAATCAATAGCCTCAACTGATGGGGAAGAATTCTTGTTTACAGATATGTAAATATCAGTTGATAAAGGTAGAAAGAACAACAGAAATGGAAAGTTATCATTTTGTAGTCTCTAATTAAATAATCGATTCAGGCAAAGATCACCAATAGATGCTAAAATCATTAAAGAAAGATTGAAGGAGAATTTTATTTTTGCAGGATTTCATGGAATCACACATCCATCCTCCCACTCAAATTACTTGGTGGTACAAGAGGATAAGATAACTCTATCATGGAGAAATCTGGCCATCACCTTAAGTCACTGATCAATCTTAGAACCCCCAAGAGTGGAATACCCTGACAATAGCTGTCTCCTGATATGATGCAATATGAAGTAGTTTTACCTGTGAAGTACTGCTGTCAAAAATGTTTAATCCAGGGGGGATTTGGGGAGAAAAAGCAGAAAGAAAAAAGAAAAAAAGAATCCCTATTTGGGGGCCAGCCCTGTGGCCGAGTGGTTAAGTTTGCACACTCCGCTTTGGCTCCCCAGGGTTTCGCGGGTTCGGATCCTGGGTGCAGACATGGTACCCTTCATCAAGCCATGCTGAAGCGGGCATCCCACATGCCACAACTACAAGGACCCACAACTAAAAAAATACAACTATGTACCAGAGGGCTTTGGGGAGAAATCCAGAAGGTGGCATAATTTTAGGAAAATGGCTCTATTTCTTTCAGAAGTCAGTGTCATGAAAGGAAAAAATAGGAAAGGGAGCCATCCCAGATTAAAAGCTGACAAATGCAATGTGTGGTCTGTGATTGGCAGGTTTGAACAAAACTGCTGCAAAAGACCTTAAATTGTAGAAATATGAATATGAACTGGCTATTAGAGAATATTAGAAAATTATGGGTAATCTTTGGTAGGTAAGGTAACGATATTGTGCCTAGGTAGGAATTATCCAAGTACTTACAGAAGAAATGTTCTGATGTGTATAACTTACAGTAAAATATTTCAGTTTGAAGAAAATGAAAAAATATAGCAAAATATGAGCAACTATTAAATCTACGTGATGGGTGTATGAGGGTTCTTTACTATTCTCCCTACCTTTCTGTATGTTTTTTTAAATTTCATTTAAAAAAATGACTAAGCAGACTTTTAATAGAAATGAAAAATTTGGTTACTGAAATAAAATAACTCAGCATAACAGAACTGTTAAAGTACTTTGTATACTGAACAAGAGACCTGAAGAAATTACTCAGAATGCAGCAGAGAGAAAAAAGGGGATGAAATATAGGAAAGGGATGTTAAGAGGGACAAAGGATAGAAGGACAAGGTCTCATCAGAATCCCAAAACAGAGAGAAAGGAAAAGGCATAATATTTGAAGAACTAGTAGCTGATGGTTTTCCAGATATGATTAAAGATGTGATTCCACAGATTTTGTAATGTATACTAAGCAAAATTTTTAAAAACTTAGTTGAAATTGTACTAAAACTATTTAACATTAAAAACTAAGGAAAAAAATCCTAACAGTAGCCAGGGAAAAATAATCGTTATCCTGCAAAATAGCCTTAAAAAAGTAAACGTAAAATAACAACATTTTCGGATAATAATAAGAGTGTAAAACCACAAATAACCTCTAGAGGAACTTCTAAAGGATGTATCTCAGAAAGGATAATAATCCCAAAAGGAAAGTGAGATGAAAAAAGCAATAAAAAGCAAAGAAACTGATAAACATGTATGTAAGTCTTTTAAAAATGGTCTGAATAATTTTTAAAAACTTTCTAACTCATAGAGCCAAAAAAAGTAGTCTAGACTAGGCATAAATTGCATGTAAGTGGAGAAGGAGGTGATCAGAGTTAAAGGATTTTAAAGTCCTCATATCATTCAGAAGAAGGTTAGGATATTAACTTTATATTTTAGGAATATATGGTAAAATTTCAAGGTTGATCAAAAAGAACAGAAATAAAGAGTTTTAAAAAACTGTAAAGGATCAAATAAAAATGAAATAAGACAAATAAATATCCTCAAAATTCAACAACTGGGAAAAGTATAAACAAAAAGGAAAAAAAGGCAGGACAAGCAGGAAAAAGTAGCAACAAGATAGAAACAAAAATTCGTAAACCAAACACCAAAAATTCATAACCATGAAGTCCTTAGTGTTTTTATTCTTATAATAATGTCATTTGGGATTTGACTTCGATGATTCCTCTACTGTTCATTTTAATGAAAAATCAAGTTTTCCTGAACTTTTCAGTAATCACATTGGTGATATTATTAGTGGTGTTATTCTGAGACTACTGTGCTTAATCTGGGATTAAAAAAAATAAGTAGTTAGGGGATATTTTAATTCTATCATCCCTGTGTCCTCAAGAACCAGCATTCTCAGTGTGGAAGAAGATATAGATGTTACTAGAAAAGAGGTTAGTAAAAGCTCTTGAGTCTTGGATTTGAATTTTCAACATGAACTTGAAATATTTTATCTATCTGAAAATTAGGCAAAGGATAATCAAGCCATTCACCCAAGAAGAACTGCAAACTAAAGATCATGTGTAAAGATACTTGAACTGAACAGTAATAAAGAGAATGGTAATTTTAAAAAGGTATCATTCCAGCCTGGTGGCGCAGCAGTTAAGTGCACACATTCTGCTTTGGCAGCCCAGAGTCCGCTGGTTCAGATCCCGGATGCGGACATGGCACCGCTTGGCAAGCCATGCTGTGGTAGGTGTCCCACATATAAAGTAGAGGAAGATGGGCATGGATGTTAGCTCAGGGCCAGTCTTCCACAGAAAGAAAAAAAAAAAAGAGGAGGATTGGCAGCAGTTAGCTCAGGGCAAATCTTCCTCAAAAAAAAAGTTATCATTCTTTGCCTACCAGATTGGATAGTGTCATTTAATACATTTTTGCCCAAAGCTGAAGAGGATGTAGGAAAATAGACATTCTCAACACTCGAACAAAAAATTGAGCATCCATCAATATGAAAAACTTAGTTGGGGGCTGGCCCAGTGGCGCAGCGGTTAAGTGCGCACGTTCCACTTTGGGAGCCTGGGGTCCACTGGTTTGGATCCCGGGTGTGGACATGGCACCCCTCATCAAGCCATGCTGTGGCAGGCGTCCCACAAATAAAGTGGAGGAAGATGGGCACAGATGTTAGCTCAGGGCCAGTCTTCCTCAGCAAAAAGAGGAGGATTGGCAGATGTTAGCTCAGGGCTGATCTACCTCAAAAAAAAAAAAAAACAAAAAACCTTAGTCGAAATTGCACTAAAACTATATAACATTAAAAACTAAGGAAAAAAATCCTTAATAAATGCTTAAAAATGCTAAATAAACAACACCTACACTATGGAATACAATGCAGCCACAAAAAAGACCATTATCCTTATTCATTAACACCTGGGTTTTGCGCTTGTTTGGAGTTTTTGGCTATTTTTCAGACAAAGCTGATGGAAATCTGACTATTAGATATGTAGACATTACTGGAGATTATTTCTAGTACTAATGATAGTTACGGATTCAACTATATTTATTGAGATGTAATAGTTTTCTATTCATTGGTAATATTCTTAAATTCCTAAATAAACACATGCATGTATTCATACATATACACCATAGAATTCTATAGAACTAAATACATTAACATGTAAAGACTTCTTTTTTTTTCTGCTTTTTCTCCCCAAATCCCCCCAGTACATAGTTGTATATTTTAATTGTGGGTCCTTCTAGTTGTGGAATGTGGGACACTGCTGCAGCATGGCTTGATGCGTGGTGCCATGTCTGCACCCAGGATCCGAACCCACAAAACCCTGGGCTGCCGAAGCGGAGCACATGAGCTCAACCACTTGGCCATGGGGACGGCCCCTAAAGACTTTTAATACATAATCTAAAATGAAATAACACACATTCAAACAAGAAGTATGGTATGATCCCATTAAAATTTAAAAGAGGAGAGAGAGAAGGAGGGACAGAGACAGAAAGATAGACAAATCTGGACTTGGAAACACACTTATCAGACTGTTAATAGTAGTTACCTCTGGGAGTAAAATAAAACTATGTCCTTTCCATCTCTTTTTAAAATAATGAGCATATATTCTTGCTTGAGTAATCAGAGGATAGCAGTATAATAGAAAAAAATACAGTCAGAAGATAAAATTACTTGGGAAAAGATATTAGATTTTGGACATGCTGATTGTGAGCTGCTTATGGGAAATCCAGGTAAAGGTCACTAAGAGAGTATTTAGTTAAAAGAGAAGGTTAAGAAAGTTGTTAGAAGAGAAAAAAGTTAAGAGAAGGCTAAGAATCTAAGAAAACCCTACATTAAATGGATAAGGATACTCAACTGAAAACAGTATACTGTAAATAGAATGTCATGAAAACCAAAAAGTATACACCTTTGTAGAACCCTAAATTGTCTGATTTGTATTTAACTTTACTAAACAGTTAAATTACATGAAATAAAGATGAAACCAAACAGGCTAATATGGTCATATCTAAAGGAAATTTGCTTCTTGTCTTATAGCTGGTGAGACTTCAAGGCCAACGTGGTCAGTATGTGCACAATCTTTTTGCACCCTATTTCTTACTACAATAAGCAGAAGATTAAATCTATACAAAGGGGGAAAAATGACGTGAACTTTTGCCTAAATAAGGAAAAAAATACGTAAACGATCCATTTGATTGCAACCAATTTACTAATAGGTTTTAACAAGAGTACATTATGCTTTGAATACTTAATAAATGAAGACAGGAAACTCACTAAGCTCTGTGATAAGTTTAAGATTCTGCTGCCGGATATTTTCAAACTCCTGCTGTTTTTTCCGCATATGTTCTTCAGTTACTGCACAGCGATCACATAATCCTGCTCTTAACCTACAAAACAAAAATAAAATATTTTTAGAGAAGAACTTAAATGTTCTCAGAAAGAAAGACACAAAGTTAGGTGATGGATGTATTAATCAATCAGATGGTGGGAATCCTTTCACAATGTACACGTCTATCAAATCACTATGATGTACACTTTATTTTACAATTTTTTCAAGTATATTTCAATAAGGCTGAGATTAAAAAAACAAAATATCAAAATATTTTTCAACTACTAAAAGATATTTACTTATATTTGAACTCCAATATTTTTATACTTTATGAAGATCTAAAGAAGTGATTTGGCAAATATAGAGAAAGTTCACTGGTTTAATGATGTATTATACCTTTAACATATTCTCAACCATGCTGAAATCAAGCTACATCATCATTTCCTACAGACTGCAATTCTGTGAAAATCTATCAATTTAAAACTCTATCCAAGAGAATTTATTTTTTGAAGAAACTGACCTTGTTTTAATTTATTATAGCCAAAATATGAATCCTAGTCCAAGATCAAGGAGCAGAATTATATCTTAAGCAAGCTTGCATCTGCATGCTTAGCACAGCATTATAATACAAAATGATTATTCAACAACTTTTTTAGTCGAATAAATACGAAAGGTCAAGGAATACAAAGTTTTAAAATAAAGTCACCTCATATTTTGCACTTCTCAGCATTAAAAAACCCCCAATGTTAGTAAAAATTCATACTGTACTACCAAGTTAAAAATAAAAAAAGATTACAAAATAGCTTTTACTAAGTATTTGTGAATGCTGAAGGGAAGAGGGAAAGAAAGGTGTGCTCCAGAATGTTGGTAATAGTTATATTTTAGGTACCAGTATTATAAGAGATTTTCTTCTTAGTGTTTTTCTATTATTTTTCAAAAATGTCTCTTTTGGGGGCTGGCCCCGTGGCCGAGCGGTTAGGTTCGCGCGCTCCGCTGCAGGCTGCCCAGTGTTTCGTTGGTTCGAATCCTGGGCGCAGACATGACACTGCTCATCGGACCACGCTGAGGCGGCGTCCCACATGCCACAACTAGAAGGACCCACATCGAAGAATATACAACTATGTACCGGGGGGCTTTGGGGAGAAAAAGGAAAAAATAAAATCTTTAAAAAAAAAAAAAAAAAAAAATGTCTCTTTTGTTCTTCAAATAACTAGGAAAAACATGGTTAAAAGAGAGACACATACCCTACACTAGGAATTTAGGAAATATATATTCTAAGATAATTTCAACTCAATAATTAAGTCAATAAGATACTAAGTATTTAAGTGTCTATGGAAGTCACAGCACGGTAGTATATGCCGTGAATTTCAAAATAAGTTAAGGAGATAAAACATGAAAACTGTACAACTAAAACAAACAAAAAGAACCTAGAAATTTTTACATGAAACCAAAATGCATTTCGACATGTTGATAAGAATGTAAAAAATAAAGATTAGAGATCATAGGTTGCATTAATAGAATTAGAATTTCTAGAATGAAGGAATAAAGAATTGGGCATATGGTTTAATTGCTGAAGACAGAAATTAGCATGATCAAGCTCTTTGAACTGCAGTGTATGATGAACATCTAAGATGACAAAGTGAACACTTGCATCTATTTTTGCTCCCACCCCAAATCCCACAAAACTACAGTAAAGATATATGTATATTTTTTAAGACAAAAGCCCATGAGGACAGGGAAAATAGGAGAGAAAACAAAAAAAATAGAAAGCAAGGTAGCTAGTAGACAAACAGAAACTGACCTGAGAATGCTGAATCCTAAGCTAATGGTGGGGGAAAATCTAAATCATGTTGTCCAATATGGTAGCCACAGCTACATGTGCCTATTTCAATTTAAATAAATGAAAATAAAATAAAAATCAAGCTCCTCAAGTCACACTCAAGTGCCCAACAGCCATATGTGTCTAGTCACTACCATAGTGGACATAATGGACAGATACAAAATATTTCCATTATCACAGAAAATTCTATTAGACAACACTGAGCTAGAACCAACTCAATTTACACTAGAATTCTCAGAAGGTTCAAAAACCGATAGCAGGAATAACTGACAAACTATGTTTCAAGAAATTATCATAGTGACATATTCTCTCCTATATTCTGAGCAGTCAAGTGATTACCCCATTCCCAGCAGAAGACTGGAGTGACTTCATCTCTAGAGAGTCTAAAACAGAGAGTGTCTGATCTGGGAGACATCAGGTACAGCTGAGGGTAGGAGTACAACAATGAAATGAGTGCATATGCACACCAAATTCTCAGCCCGAGCCTAGGCCCTCGTCGTCTACTTGGTGTCCAGAAGGTTGGTAGCCAGCCCTAATATACATTCTAGGAAGCAGATGTAAGGACACTTCTCTAGGAACTCTGACGAGCCTAAGAGGAAAGACCTAAAGATAACTGACATTAGGGAATCATCAGTGAAACAGACCAGATGACAGTACAGTGAAGCTCAGAGTGAAGCTCTCTCTCCACTGGGAGCTTCTAATCAACTTTTATCCCCCTCTCTTAAATATAAACAGATAACCAAGTACCAACAGACATCTGAGAAAAGCTTATAAAGTGAAGGAGACTAAAGCAAACAGGATATTTAAAAAAAAAGGGGGGCTGGCCCAGGGGCACAGCGGTTAAGTGTGTACGTTCCGCTTCAGCAGCCCGGGGTTGTCCAGTTAGGATCCCGGGTGAGGACATGGCACTGCTTGGCAAGCCACACTGTGGCAGGCGTCCCACATATAAAGTAGAGGAAGATGGGCAAGGATGTTAGCTCAGGGCCAGTCTTCCTCAGCAAAAAGAGGAAGATTGGCAGCAGATTCTAGCTCAGGGCTAATCTTCCTCAAAAAAAAAAAAAAAAAAGAAAGAAAGAAAAGAAATATAAGCTACGTAGGGAGAAGAAAAAGATAAAACACCAACACCACCAAACTATAAAGAATACTCTCAGAGAAAGAAAAACTACCAATCTATGAAATGAAAACAGGATTGCCATAAAAGGATATAGTCTGAGAACAAAAAAAGATCTTAGAAATTAAAAATATAACAGCATAAAAAAAAAACAAACTCAATAGAGGGTGAGAAAATAAAGTTGAGAAAAATTTCCCCAAAAAGCAGTGTAAAAATGCAAAGAGAAAAGCTAAGAAAACTAGAAGATTATCCAAGAAGGTCCGTCATTTCAGTAATAGGAGTTCAGAAGTGTGGAGCAGTGGGGAGGGAGGCAGAAAAGGAGAAACAGAGGAACAAAAGACATAAGACATATAGAAAGCAAAATGACTGCATAAATCCAACCATATCAATAATAACATTAAACATGAACTGATTAAATACTCCAATCAAAAGGCAGAAATTATCAGACAAAAAAATAAGATGCAACTATGTGCTGTCTACTATAGACGCATTTCAGATTTGAAGAAACAAATAGGCTGAAAGCAAAAGGATGGAAAAACATATACCACGCAAACAAAAACCAAAAGAGAGCTGGAGCATCCATGCTAATTAATATCAGACAAAAAAGACTTTAAGATAAAAAAGTGTTACTAGAGACAGTGAATTTTATAATAAAAGGGACAGTTCACTAGAAAAATATAACAATTATCAACACATAGGCATCTAACACTAGAGCCCCAAAATACACAGAGCAAAAATTGACAGAATTGAAGGAAGAAACAGAAATTCATCAATAGGTGTAGACTTCCACTACCAATAATGGAAAGAAAATCAGCATGGATATAGCAGACTTGAACACACTAACAACCACCAGACCCAACAACACCTACAGAACACTCCAGCCAACACTGTAGAGTGCATTCTTCTCAAGCACACTTCAAACATTCTTCAGGGTAGACCATTTTCTAGGTCACAAAACAAGTCTCAATAACTTTAAAAGCGCTGAAATTATACAAAGTGTGTTCTCTCACCACAGTGGAATTAAATGAGAAATCAACAACAAGGAAATATGAAAAATCCACAAACACGTGAATCTTAAACAACGCACTCCTAAATAAACAATGACTTAAAGAAGAAATCACAAGGGTAATTATAAATATAGGCCCATAGCTGAGTGCCAGTGCCCCAGTGTAAAATCCTACCCCCATTGGGGGGCCCTCCAGGCCAAAGGATGGATAGCTCCCCATTTTCTTAATGAAAAGTAAAGCTCCCATGCCATACAAGAGAGCCCCCAGTCCACTTCCTATTCATAGGAAAACTCCTGGGGAAGGGAGAAAGGGGAAGGGCTGGGGTAAAAACAATACACAATTAAAAGCAGAGGACATCATGCCAACTATGCAGAAAATTCAACCCAGTCTCACATGCTTAAATACAGACAACCAAAAATCACTAACGTATGAAGCAAACCAGTAACATGAAAGAGAGAAAGCAAAATAAATAGAACAACTGATCCTGGAGGAAAGTACCAATTCAGAGGACACAAAATAATTTTTGGTGGGGGGAGGGAAGGGAGCTGTCTAGTATCCCCAGAAAAATGAGAAGTGATATAGCCATAAAACAAAAAACAGACACACACACATATAAAGCAATGATCAACAAAACCAGTTCTTGGTTACTAAATGTGATTATCAAAATAACTTCAGTAGTAGAGGTGGAGAATAAAATAAATCTTCCAGAACATGGAAAAAAAACCAAAGAACATAAATAAGAAAAAAAATTATAAGGGATCAGTTTATGACCAAGAAATGCTCCAGAAAGAGAGAACATACAAAAATGGAGAGGAAATCATAGAAAAAAAACTTCCAGAACTTAAGAGATACCAGTCTTCAGGTTAGCAGGATGAGTGTCCAGTACAATAAAGGAAACACACACACACACCCTTCATCATGAAGTTTCAGAACAAGCATAAGAAGATCTTAAATTCTAGAAAGGAAAAAATCCTACTATCTATAAAGAAATGAACATTAGAATGACACCAGTCTTCTTATCAGCATTGGATGCTAACAGAAAATGAAAAAAAAGTCTTCAAAGTTTTGAGAGAAAACTATCTTGAATGTAGAATTTTACATCCATTCAAAATATCATCTAAATGCAACAATAACTAAAAACATTTTCAAACACACAAGGACTCATTTACTTCCTGTGTACTTTTCAATAGTTATTTGAGGATAAGCTAAAACAAAATGAGCATGAAAAACCAATAAAAAGGAAAAACAGGCCCACATTTTATCAATCATGTTCACTGGTATATCTTCAAAGTCTAAAATAGTGCCTGCACTAAAGGTAGGTGCTCCATAGATATTTGCCAACTAACATGAGTTGAAAGAAATAATGGAATTAATGTTGGGATCCAGTGAAGGGAAATCCCAGAATGGCAGTTACAGAATAACCTAGAAAGTAAATGGTCCAAATTAGGACAGCAAGTTTTTTGTCCAAGTATGTCTTCAAGAAAAAGAACAATAACAAAAAGAGATTATAATCAATAAGTAAAATAACTAAGGCATTAAATAATATTAATGACATGGTGAGGAAAAGATGTTTCTTGTCTCAATAAGAAAAAAGGTAGTTAGAAATTCTAGGAGAAACAAAGCAAACTTATATAAACATGTCCTTGTCATAATATAATTATGAGCTGATTTGAGCAACTGATTTGGGTCGAAAATTTGACCTGGACATTAGAAACACTCTCCTTGAGCGGCACAGAAATCATGACATCAGAGCTGTAAGGAAGGAAATGTCATCCTAACTCTGCAGTGAACATTCACATAGTCAACAAATAAACACGGTTTACTATTTTCCAATTTCTACAATCCATTTATAAACAAAATACGAAAGAATGAAATGTGGTAACAGAAAAGAAGGTAATTACTATTAACTTTGTCAATATTTATACGTAAAGGTTCCGCTGACAAAGGCAGGAGGCAAAAAGAGAGGGAGAGGGACGCAGGGGAGGGTAAGCATCGGGACCTGCTGAAACAGAGAGGGGAGGTCAGGGAGACTGTGGAGACGTCTCTCTCCAAAATGTATTTATGGAGATACATATGTTTGCATAAGTATATGTATTAAAGTTAAAAGGCAAAACACAACTAAAATAATAACTCTTCAAAAATAGGTGAGGGAGGGAAAAATAGCATCCTCATCTTCACAGCAAGAAGTAAACAAATAGCGTCTCAAGTTGAAAAATCAAGTATTATAGTGAAAATACATCATTTAGAACTTTGGAGAACTAAAAATTGGAACACGGAGGGGTGAAAGAGTGAACACGGAACTACTGTTTTCATTATAACTATACAACTTTATAATGTACATGTATTACTCAAATAAAAATTCAAAAGGGAGGGGAAAAAGCAATAAAATAAGCCAAATGGGGCCAGTCCTGTGGCCGAGTGGTTAAGTTCGCGTGCTCTGCTTTGGCGGCCCAGGGTTTCGGCGGTTTGGATCCTGGCGCGGACAAGGCACTGCTCGTCAGGCCAAGTTGAGGCGGCGTCCCACATGCCCCAGCTGGAAGGACCCACAACTAAAAATGCACAACTATGTGCTGGGGGGATTTGGGGAGAAAAAAGCAGGAAAAAAAAGAAGATTGGCAACAGTTGTTAGCTCAGGTGCCAATCTTAAAAATAAATAAATAAATAAGCCAAATAGTGCATTACTCCTTTTTGTTACAGCATTTTAATTTAATAGTATTATGTTCTAGTAAACTTTGCATGAAATCTTTTTGAGAATTGAGGTACTAAAAAGGACATACACAGCTCATCTTTCTACTATAATAGTGTTTTCAGGATTTAAAGCATTTCTAAAACTAATAGTAAAGTCTATTTATGCCTTTAAAATTCCAAAGGCAATAAGAATAGTCCTTCTAAACTATTCCAAAATCAAGACATTGTTAAACTGGTTACAAGAAGAAACTCAATTTTAACTATTTGTTTAAAATACTTGAAATTTCATATTTACATTTCCCTTTTATGATTTGTTCAAATTAACAGCTTAGAGTCCATGCAATATTCAATCAAATAGTTGACCTGATTGTAGTAAATAATTTATACACAGAACTATGAAGCTATCGAGGCTTAAGAACACATGCACTGAAAAGTCTGAAAAACACTGAAGGAGTTAAATGGCATTAAACAACCTTAATAAATTATTTAAACTTTATTCCACTGCTCCGTTTATTTGTCATTAAAAACCAAACACGTTATTGTTTCTAAGAAATCAAACCTGATATATTAAAATGTTATACAGTATCATGGAAAACAATCCCTTAGAATCCTCAGCTTCCAAGTGTAAAAATGCTACTGGTACAGACAGTTATGAAATGCAGCAATATTCCCTAGCTGGTTTATTACTTCCAGTTTTCTCCAGTCAACTGCCCCTCTTGATGACAGTATCTGTGAGTGAACTCCTGATTGCTCACTGATCCTAGTTTAAATTTAAACGGCTGTGAGGAAATATGCCAGCTCCTATTTCCATCAGCAGGGTTCCACTGCTTTCTCCTGGCCTCTCTTCCACTGCTGCTGTCAGAGAAAGACAGAAGAGCTCCCCTTCACAGGAGAATGCAGTTTCAGTAGCTATACACAGGTAAAAGGAAAAGAAGAGTAACTCCACTTTTAAGAGCAGACAGTAACATATGTTCTGAATTTTATTCCAGTTTGTTCATAGAAACGAAGAAATAAAAGCTTTCATTCTGCAATTACAACCTACCAGATTAACAAGTAGGCACAGTTGCTTGCTATACTCCAAAAAGATTTCCTCAAATTTATTCATTTTCATTCAAAAAGTTTTACTGAACACCTACAGTGAGTATTACAGGTGTAGGTGCTATAAATACAAAACTGGCCAGGATACTTACTGTCACTGCTTTTAAAGAGTTTACAGTCTACTAGACAAAGACAATAAAAAAGTAACTACAACAAAGTAGGAATCATACGACGTCAACAGAAATATAGGGCACTATGAAATATGAAGGCACACAGCAGAACCTAACCTAGCTTAGGAAGTCACAGAAGGTCTCCTGAAGAATATGATGTTTAAATTTAAATCCCTAAGAGTTAGCAAGAAAAAAAGAGGACATTTGGTCTAGTATTTGAAAAGTAGTTGCAGAACCACAAATCCTCTGATTATGAGTACCAATTTTCCCTTTTAACAACAGGTGAAATGTAAGATGAGTTTCCTATGCCCGCCAAAAATGCTCTTAAAAATATTAAAATCTACTAGACAACTATGGTTTAACTGTTTTGATCAAATTTTTTTTTAAATGCATTCTATCTACTTCTCCAGCAGTCACCGCTTCTTAGATTTAGCGAAATACTTTGTTCACTGAAGGAAAGTTTGTAAATGTAATAATAATAGTAGTAAAACATAAATGAGCCACATAAAATTAGAACTTTTTATTATTCAATTTACTTTTATTGGGTAATTCCTTTTATTTAAACCTCTCACGTTTTCACATTAGCATAAGAAACAAGAATCGCTTCACCTTATGAAGAGTGGGAAACAAGTTCTAGAATTACTATTTAGAAATTTTAACAAAATACGTATTGCTTTTTAAAGGTCTCAGGAAAACTTCCTAGAGATTTTTAAAGTTTGCCCTAGACATCATTCTTACAAATGACCTAAAACTACAATGAAATTTTAAATAAGGCAGAACTTTACCAAATGTTACCTAGTTAGACATTTAAAGCTAGTATTTAGTTAGTAGTAATTTAAAAAAAAATAACAAAAAACAAAAAAAACTTCCAAGGAAACAGACTAGATAATAGGCAACAGTAAAGACTTAACATCTCAGAGTATCTGTTCTGATAATTTTAGGTCAAGCACAAATACTTTGAGATAATCAGTTGAGGTGTGATTCATTTACACAACATTTATAAAACTAAGACAACATACAGACAAGGCATCGTGAAACAGCAGAAGCTAGGGAATGTGGAGGGTCAAATTATACTAATTAGCCATTAACTATGTGATCTTGGGAAGGTTTCTTAACTCTTTGCCAGCTCAGTTTCCTCATATGTAAAATGGATTTATCATCTACCTTCTAGCGTTAACGTGAAGATTAAGTGCCAGCTGCCTGGGTACAAAGTGAGCTCTCGACACATACACTTCCTATGTTAAAAAAAAAAAAAAAGCTCAGATCTAGGTCATTCTTGGTTTAATTAAATGAGGCTCCATGAAATCAAGAATAAAAAAGTATGCCCAGAAGAACATTTTAGATTTGAAGAGAAAAAGTATGTGTACAACGAAATGGGCTACACTCCTTGTCTCATCCCCACTCCCCACGACCAAATTAATACCGTGTAATGAATTTTCGGCCCACCTACCTAAGGAGGTAAAGGTGAATGGAACGAAAGGCAAGAGAACATTGAAGATAAGAAACATCAGAGAAGCATGACATCCACATGAAATTAGCGACCACAGATCATACACAGAAAAGAATCTAGTTTTATGAAACTGTAGAATAAAAAAGGCAATTTTAATTTAAACAAATATATTAACTGAATAAAAGAGAGTAATTTAGAAAATACTTCAATGGGAAGGGTTGGTGACTCATTCACTGACCTATCTTCTCAGAATGCGCTTGGAAAAGAAAAACTCACTTAAGAAGGGAAGCACAAGATGCCAAGAGTAACAGAACTGGAAGCTCAAACTTTAAATCATAAAGTGAAGAAATGTTCTGAAGACACTAGAAAGGAGTATTTTCGAGGGCTAAGATCAAGAACACTGTATCTTGGGGATGAAATGGAGAGCTGATTGTATTAAACATAATTCAAGCAAAACAACGAAAACTTTATCTTGTGATTTTTTTCAGTGTATTAACTTTGGGCCCTAAACAACTTGCTAATGACCAACTATACAGGAAGAGTGCTGGAAATAAATACAGTCATGCACTGCTTAAAGATGGGGATATGTTCTGAGAAATGCATCATTAGGAGATTTCGTTGTGTGAACATCACGGAGTGTACTTACGCAAACCTAGATGGTATAGCCTACTACACACCTAGGCTATATGGTACTAATGGGACCAGTGTCACATGTGTGGTCCATCGTTGACTGAAACATCATTATGCAGAGCATGACTGTACAATCAGTCCTCGGGTGTGGCAGGCACGAAAATGCATCTCCTACTGTGGGAAGTAAAGTCACTGGCTCCAGCTGTTGTGCTCTGAAATCCTTCACCTTCAATCACTGAATGAGTAGAGCAGGGACACTATGGCTCCAGGACTCCCCAGTGGCCTTGCTAAAGCTTTCTTAAAACTGCCATGCAGTCTAAGCCCTTCCTGTTTCCTCTCTTTTTCAAGAGTTAGACGCATGGAGATCTCATAACTCTCCCAGCCTCCTCCAGCTCCCTCCTCATTTTCCTTACAGGTGTTTCATCCAATAAATTTCTTGAATGTCTAATATCATCTTGATGTTTGCTTCTCAGAGAATTCAGACTAACATATCTAGTTAACGTCAACCTCAAAATTTTCTTTATGTAGGAATCACTGAACAGAAAAAGTTCGTAATCTCTCGCCATTATTACCATTATCATAGAGAAGGAAGAGCCTCGTCGCTTGTGGGAAGTGGTGGAGTGGTAGAGATGAGAGAAAAAGTATAATGAAATAAGAGAAGGAAGGACTTCAACGTTTGGAGAGTTAAAGGCTGAGAAAGACAGGCTCTCCATCTTTCCTCCCAAATCCTCTACTACACATCCGGAGAAAACAGAAGGAAAGGCGCCTCACCACACTAACAGACGAGGAACTGATGATTTCCTTTTTGATCCTGGGCTGCAGAAGGGTGAGAGGGATGGACGGTGTTCTAGCTTCCTGATATCTCAGCTGAAGAGAGAGTAGATCTAGCTGTGGTATAAAGTACAGACTAGAGTGCTAGAGGTTGGCATCTTAGTCACCAATTAGGAGGGATGTTCTAAGCCTTTTTAAACTGCTGTTATGCACTTTTACTTGCATTATCACACTTAATCTTCAAAATAGCCCTGTGAAGAAGGTGTCGTTCATGTCATGCCATATATTCCTGGCTTTTCTCCTACTCTGATTATTTCTCTTTCTCCATCTTTTTTGCTGGCTGGGTCTTTATTCTTCATTAACCCTTAATTAGTAAGCCCAAGGATTCAGCCCTGAGATCTCTTCTATTCTCTTCCTATACTCTTTAAGATGTCCTTAGGAGATCTTATCCAGTCCGAAGGTTTTTAAATGACATTTATATGTGGATGAGGGCTTTCAAATTTGTTTCTCTAGCTCTGATCTCTCCAGTTAGTTCCACACTCATATATGCAACAATCTCCTTGACATCTCCATTTGGAGATAGCAGATGCTATCAGTACCTACTCATATCCCTTTGTCATTCCCCTGCTTAAACCCTCCAATGGCTTCCCACTGTAATTAAAATCCAAACTTTTCACCTACGTCCCTACATAATCTAATTATTTCCCACCTTTCCACTCTTATCTCCTATCATTCATCCTCTACTCATTAAATTAGAACTAAGTAGACCTTCTAGTCCTCTAATATTCCAAAGCTTATTTCCACCTTAGGCTTTTGCATTTGTCTGTTCTCTTCTTACCTACAGTTCTTCAAGTGACTGGCTATTTTTTCTATCATTCAGGTCTCAGCTCAAATGGCACCTCCTCAGAAAGGCCATCCCTGATGCCCATCAGTATCCCTTCATTTCCCAATGCTTGTGGTCATTCAATTACATCATTCAATTTTATCTTTTTCATAGCATTTAAAATCTGAAATCCTCTTACTTGTATGACTCACTCCCAATGTATGACTCACTCCCAACTTTTGAAAATTAAATGTCAGCTCCATGACATACTAGGGATGGTATTATCCCCAGTCCCCAGAGCAATACGGAGAACACAGTTAAGGACTTAATTATTTACTGTTGAATCTGAATTAAGGATACAGTGTGAAGTTGAAATTCAAATTCACACCTATGATTCCAAAGCACATGGAGCTTTATTCCACAATACGCTGCCTATTACAATAAATGTGCATCCACTGAGAGCAGTTGTAGAAGAAAAAGAGTACTCAACTTCAATTTGCATATGTGCAGAATAGTAGATTATCTTACCACAAAGGCACAGTGGCAAACTCAAACCATCAGCCCTTCTGTAACATGTATAAAAATAATAATAAAGGAAAAACATTAACTAAAAAGAAAGCAAGAAACATTGTTTATTATTATTACATAATAAACATTGTTTATTATAGGTCCTAAATAGCAGATTCAGACAAGGGAATATAGCAAAATCTGGAAGATTTTTTTAATGGAGGGTGTCAACCTCACAGGAGTGGGAAAGAAAGAAGTCTGACTGTGGAGATGAAGTAAGTGATAGGCATTATCTTGGGAATATTCAGAAAGAAGAATCCCTAGACTGCCTGGAAGTAGAGAATACGCAGGGAAGAAAAGAGAGCGGCAGGAATAAGACAGGAATAGAATTGTGAGGCAGCTTCCACCTACTTAGAAGTAAAAATGGAACTAAAGCATCAAATGAAATGGAACATTGCTACTCTCACGCTCATCCTACATTAAACACCAGGTAAAGAAACATCATTTTAAGGGTAAAGTGATGTGATCGCTGTAATTAAGGAAAAAACAAACCTGTAAGAGCATACCTTTAATTTCGTAAAGTATTTATCCAAAGTCGATATAAGGTTGGGAAAAAGATCACTTTTAGTCTCAGAACTGATTACAAATTAAAATCAACGCACACTTTCTGTTAAAGGGAAAATCACCTCTTTCTCAAGAAGACCCAAGAACCAGACTCACCGATCTTCTAAAACTTTAATGGTTTCATGAAGGACTTTCTGTTGCTCTCTCAGCTGTTGATTTTTGGTGAAGAATTCTTCTAGCCTTTGTGCATCTCTAAAAGTCAAGAAATAAGGTGTTTTTTTTAGGGAAAAGTTACTCTAATAGGATAATTCTGTCATAAGAACTCCTAAGTATGGTCTCACTACTTAGACGATATCATGAATTTGTTCTATCAAAACATACAACTTAAAATAGTGAGGTTTGAATATTTTGTTAATCACAGTTCAAATTATAGTAGAATTTGTTCTATGGTATTTTTACATAGTGTAGAAGTATTATCCTAAGTACCAGTTATTCATCACACAATGCTGGAACACAGATGAAGGAGTGGACTCTGACGCCACTAGTGACTCAACGTTGTCAAAAATTGCTATTAAAATGTATATTTACTGTTTTTTATTTTGTCTATATTTGTTAATGTAAATAACTGACCTCTCTACTCATATTATCTCTATTCCTGTTGTATGATATTTATACTTTCTATTTTATTAATTTCTGTGTTGCTTAAATTTTTACCTGGTACTACTTCCAAGTGTGAACTTACGGTGGAGTGGAAGTACATGAACCCTAGATTCTAATGTCTAGGTTTGAATCGCAGTTCTGCTATGTACCAGCTGTGTGACCTGGTGCAAATAACCTACACTCTCTGTGCCTCAGAAAATGTGGATACATTAGTATCTACCTCATAAAGCATTTGCAAGGACTAAGTACTAATGTATAAGTACTAATGTATATACAATATGCAGAACAGTGCTGGCACATAGCAAGTTCTATTAAAGTGCTTACTATTATGATTTTACAGTCAGGAAAAAACAAAGACAACTAAAATTTCCTTCTAGTAGATCACCTGGTTGCTTTCCAAGGTTGTGTCATATTTTACCCTTCATCATTATGTTTTTTAAAAATCACATTATTGTATAAAGTATGCATATATTTTAATTCTAAGAAAACCCATGAGAAATGTAATTGAGATTTTCTGTGTCATCTTGAAGCTGAAAATATAGAATACTGTGGTTCAAACAGATCTTCCCCCAGCCCCCTCAAGGGTCTAAAATATTAAATCAAATAAGGGTGACAAACAAGACTACCCAAAAAAGTAGCTTGTGTCAAAATGGCTAAAACATAGAATGTAATACTACTGGCAGCAAACCAGATGAGTAAAACAACTAAGCCAAAATGTGAGACACCCAAGATAGAGGGTATTTCTTAAATATTGGTTGAATAGTTGATATTGAATGAAAAGCCAATACCTCCAGGAGTGAGAGCTTCCTACTATACAACAAATATAGGTCTGATAGCATATGTAGACATCAGAAATTTCGGAAATGATAAACAGTAATAGATAGCTGAATCTCGTTAATTTGGCTCTTTCTCATTCATTAAAAAAAGATTTTCTAATAGTTTTGGAAAATATATTTAGTTCAGAAGCAGAAACAGGTTTTCAATGATCCTCTTTTTGGAACATTCAACAAATATTTAACAGTCAACATTTCTACATATTTAATTTCGTAAATGAATTTGTGTAAAAGAGAAGTGTTAGCCATGTGCAGAAACAACTATCATCAAAACACAGGTCTGAAACAATTCAGTGAGGGACAAATACAGCATAGTTTTTGTTTACTTTCCTAACTGCTGCTTCCAGGTGGAAAGCCCTAAGGACTGTGATATCTTACAGATACAGCTATTCTAACAATATGGAGACAAGACATCCTAACTGTTACTGCACCCTGACTGTCTATTGTAAAATACAGTGGGAAAGAGGGCTTAGGGCAATATAGGCAAGCCCAAGTTCCGAGCCCCACAACGCAAAGACCTAACTCACTAAAAAAATAGAGCACCCCTCTAATTCTCTGATTACTCAGGGAATTTAGTTACTTACCTGTGCTTCAAAATGTATAACCCCAAGCTACCTGAAGTACACAGCTACAGAGTAATTACAATTGATATTAAAAGGTTGCTAAGAGGATCAAATGACTCTGTGAACTATATGGTAAAGTAGGGCATTATTATCAGCTACTGAATAACCAGCTGTGTTTCCATTCCTTAAAATTCAGAAACATTATAGGTAATTTTTGAGAAAGCAATACTCAACAGTCATTTACAAATTTAAGATTTTTCATTGCGGCTGTTTGGTTTGAGGTGTGGAGAAAGACTCAAATTTTATATAAAAAGACTCAGTTATAAAAAGTGCATCTGTCAGAAGCAAATGTAGATCATTTTAAATTATATCTAATCAGTCAATCTGCAGGGAAATAATTCTGATTCTAAGAAGAAATACTATCTTATATCTATAAATCTATCATTTAAAATAGTAATATTTTAGAAAATAAAACTACTAGGCCTGCATAAAGGATCCATTTTCATAAAACTAAATTCCTTCAAAAATATTTAGTGAACACAGCTTAAAATGTATAATCAAATAGCAAACAATGCTTTCTGGGTTTCAGAATTGCTTCTTAAAAGTGACCAACATTTTGACTCCAAATGATGTCATTCTAATCAATGGTGGTTAATCCAGAATTTACAAGATTGTTAATTTCAACACTGAACCAAGGTATAGTGTAAAGAGCTCACTGTCTAGCTACTAATCAACCCTGAAACTCTACGCTTCTGGTATTAGAAAAGGTCAGAGAGAACAAGAATTCCTACACAGAGTTACTATTCACAAAAGGGGAGACTTGTAGAGTAACTCCAACAAACAGTAATTAGCTGTTTAGTTTGGTATGTATTAAATTACCAGACCAAGTCACTGACAGTGCTCATCTCCTGATTAACAGTGCTTGTAGTATCCATCACTAGCTGAACTATGAACAAAATGAAGATGAAAACAAGAGAACAAGAAAATAAGACTAAGAGAATAAGAGAATTTTAAATCTCAAACCTCTCAAGTAAAACATTTTCACCACTGAAGAAAAGCCTATTTATTCCTGAGTAAAAGAAAGATATTTTCCCTTTTTGATTCCAAATGGATAGAAAAAGAGAAATTTTACTTATTAACCAAGAAAATGATCCTATTTCCTCATCCAAATGATACAATTTCACTATATTTATTTTTGGAATAATTTTTATTATAGGAAGAATTCTTATATAAAGAGTTTTCTGTAATTATTCAGATAATTCTAATACACATAAATACGGTAATACCATCAATATTAATTAAAGTGTATTAAAGGGCTGAAAAGTTTTTGAAATCCCTATTGCCCACAGAAACAAAAGAAAATATGTGTCATAAAAGGAAATCAGGCCTCAAGAGGTGCATTGGCCACATCTTCTGAGCCAGAGGAGTAGGATTAGTTGAACTGTGACAACATTTTAGGTTGCCTGTCCAACAGCCATTTCCTTCTTATTCCTTGTTAAAAAGAATACTGATTTTCTACAATATTCAGCAGCTGTTTGGAGAGAAGTTGATCTTCTCTCCAGAGTCGGGATGAATCTTAAAATATTTTTTTCATTTTTAAACTTTTTCATCTTAAAAGTAATTTTAGACTTACAAATAAGTTATAAACAAAGAACAAAGAGTACCTGCATACCTATCGTCCAGCTTCTCAAAATGTATCTTGTATAACCATAATACAATTATCAAAGTCAAGAAATTAATACTGATACAATACTATTAACTAATCTCCAGACCTTATTCAGATTTCACCAGTGGTCCCTCTAATATAATTTTTCTGGTCCAGGATCCTACGTTGCATTTAATGTCATGTCTCCTCCAATCTGAGACAGTCTCTTCATCTTTCTTGGTCTTTGACTAGCTTGACACCTTTGAAAAGTACTGGCCAGTTATTTTAACTGTTCTTCAACTTGGGTTTGTCTGAGGGTTCCCCATGATAAAACTTGGGCTGTACATTCTTGGTAAGAAAATGACAGAAGTAATACTGTGCTCTTCTTAGTGCATCATACCACTATGGAAGTATACACGAGGTTGGCATATCTGATTACTAGTGATGTTAACTTTGATCGTTTGATAGAGAAGTCTGCCTAGTTCCTCTGATGTAATACTGTAATTTTTCCCTTTGTAATTAATACGTATCTTACGGGGAGATACGTTGAGTAATTTGCAAAATTTGCAATTGTTGTTTTTCATTGTACTTTCACTAATTTCAGCCCACACTGATGATTCCTGTCTTCAACCATTATTGCTATGATGTTTGCCAAATGGCGATTTTCTATTTCTAACATTCTTTCTATGTTTAGTAACTGAAATCCTAAGGAAGAGTTGTCCATTTATTCTGCAGGTAGAATAATTCATTACTACCATTATTTCATGTTCAGGTTGTCCCAGATTTTGCCATTAGGAATTTTTTTAAATGCCCCTATTACTTTTTGAGGATTTCCTTATTTTGTGGCACAACAAGATGTTCCAGCACATCTTGTAGTTTGCATACTCTCAAGCCCTGGAATCAGCCAGTTCTCCAAAGAACCCTGATTCCTTTTACTGAAGAATCTTTAGAAATCAACATCTGGGTTTCAGGTACGCTCATGACTACCAGCAATCATTGTTTCTAGGCCCTCTCAATGGACCAAGCCTAGGAAATATATTTATGTCCTCACACACATAAATACTTATCTATATCTATTCATCTATATATTAAAAACCATGAATTCATACTGATAACTCCAATTCCTACCCAGCACCATAGGGTTCATCCTAGCTTTCTCCTTTTTCTTATTTGTAACTCTCTTCTCCTGACAGTGAGGAACCAGGCTCTCATTATCAATAACATACTTAATTATTTGCTCAATCCTAGAATATACACAAAGTAATGTCAGAATCTTTATTAGTCTCAGACAATCTTGTCAATTCAATTCCCTTTGACAGTTATTGTTTAGGAAAAAGCACATAGTTATCATCCATGAGTTAGAGGAAGTGTGCTGGAGGCTGCTTCTGGCAAACTTTTATAATTAGTAAAAAGGGATACAAGGATGTTCTACAAGTGATAACGAGAATGATGATGGCCATCGTGCCATTTTGCAGTGAGTCGAGACTAAGAGGGCAAGCCAGAACACTAAAGATTGCAGAGCAGAATAATAGAAATAACTTGAGTCTTCGATATTGTTGAGTTACTAAATAACCATTCCTATAATCTCTTTACTTTGGGCCTTCTATGTGAAAGAATACATTTTCCTTACTGTAAAAGTCACTTCCGGTGTTTTTTTCCACACAGTAAGAAAATAACCTACTAAGACACATACGCTAAATTTACTATTCAGAAAAGGCTTAAGTTGCTATATAAGTAAAGAAACATCTCTGAACTGTGGGAACTAAATACAGCTCTACCACAGAAAGAGAAATGGATTACCCTATGGGTGAGGAGTTTAAAATGACATAATGAAGGGAGGAACAATTACACTTTCAATAATGCAAAGCATTTAAAACTGTTGCTAATTAACAAGAATCATAAAATTATTCTTCAAAAAAAATTGTTTTAAAAATTGATGACTTTAGGAGCTGGCCCCGTGGCCGAGTGGTTAAGTTCGCGCGCTCCGCTGCAGGCGGCCCAGTGTTTCGTTGGTTCGAATCCTGGGCGCGGACATGGCACTGCTCATCAAACCATGCTGAGGCAGCATCCCACATGCCACAACTACAAGGACCCACAACTAAGAATATACAACTATGTACCGGGAGGCTTTGGGGAGAAAAAGGAAAAAAAAAATTGATTACTTTATATTTCTGAATCTAAGTCATCTTCCAAACATGACTTTCCAGGTGTCAAGAAGAACTTCACAAGTTTCATTTTCAGAGTATAATGGTTTTGATGGGTGGTTGGTAACTCTAGCTTTTGGTTACAGACTTGGAAGCTTTAGGAATATGATGTAACTGAGACCCAGTGGTATACACCATAAGGCAAATGCAATAGTCACAATAGTATTAATTTTTGCTATGAGTAATAACATTCTACTATATCATCTGGTTCAGATTCCTGAATGTAGAAGCTCTAAAGGACCATGAGTGAAATCTGCTCCTGGGGCCAGCCCGGTGGCGGAGCGGTTAAGTGTGCATGTTCTGCTTCTCCGCAGTCCCGGGTTCGCCGGTTTGGATCCCGGATGGGGACATGGCACCGCCTGGCAAGCCATACTGTGGTAGGCGTCCCACATACAAAGTAGAGGAAGATGGGCATGGATGTGAGCTCAGGGCCAGGCTTCCTCAGCGAAAAGAGGAGGATTGGCAGCAGTTAGCTCAGGGCTAATCTTCCTCAAAAAAAAAAATCTGCTCCTGACTTAGAAAATCAGATCTGATTCTGGGCTTAATAAGCAAAACAATTCAGGGGAATCACTGGTAATTTCAAACTAGTTAAAAGAGTTCTCAGAATATCCATTTAGTTCTCATCTCTTATACGAGTTTAGAAATCCCAGAATTATTCTGCTTGCGCTCTTGTAGTATGTCAAATTCCAGGTGTTAATCACAGTTGATTAAAGAATGCTGTTGACAGATTAGAATGAATTTACAGATGAGTTCCTGTCTTAATACTTTATGGAAAAAGATTACATATAAAAATTATATTAAAATATAAATATATGCAAATATTAACTAACGCTATACTCAAAATTACTAAGTTATTCTTTTCACTTCAGAATTTTGAAAAACGTGCTGTCAACTATCCAAGGTCCACACTAAGTAAAGCTAATTTCCTCATAAATAAGACATTGAGGTCAAACAGGACATAAGAATCAATTACTTTATAAATAAGATGACAGTGTTATATACCGATACTTACAAAATTCGTTCCTTTTTCAATTTGGTTACTTTTACTTGTAAACCTGAAAAAGAAAAAGAAAAAACCCCATAGTATTTTAGTTAATACATTTTATCACTTCTAAAGCAGTTAATCTAATTTTCTTTATAAATCTAAAGCTACACTATTAAGTCACTTGAGTCTGGCCTCTGATAATGAGCCAGGTCCCATTAGTTTGAAGACAGCGTATTTCCCTTACTTATACCCTGAGGTCACAAAAGTCTATCTGCAACATTATTGCTTTTAGTCTGTTAAATGACAGTGAAGTACAATAAAATGTTCTCCATCTGAAGTGAGTTACTTCCTATCTAATAGCAGGGACAAGCATATAATTAGAAGTTCACCATAAATAAAGGTCTATGTTCTGACACAGCCTATGCATTTGCTAATGGCAATAGTGCTTATGGAGGCTCAAATCTTCCGGGATTAAAACAGACTGTAGCAGGAAGTCCTGGACCAGGAGCAAAATTGCTTACAGAAAAGTACTTAACAAAGGGCACTTGTGTTTTTATCTCAAGATATCTGCTATATCTATCTTTAATTTTAATTGACTCTGACACAAAACCTAAGAGAAGATCACTGCCTATGGAATTTGGGTAGTAACCACGAAGGAAGCAGGCTGATGGGCACTGAAACTCCAAGGGAAGAATATGGACATGACAGAGTGACATTTCTAATTTTCAGAAACAATAATTAAAAGGAGAAAAACAGCCATTAAATAAACATGAAAATATATCCACCATCAACAGCTACTAAACATAAATTCAAATTAAAAAAAATTACTTGAGAAAATTACAAAAGTTATAATATCCAGTGTGACAACACTGTTGTAAAACTATATTCTCATGCTTTGCTGGAGATGTTATAAATTGGTACAATTCTTTTGGAAAGCAATTTAGCAATATGTAACAGGACTCTTTTTCATTAGTATTTCATTTCTTGGAATTCTAACCTAAGAATATAATCCAAACTGTATAGAGACTCACAGTCAAAAAGAATATTGAACAATTTATAGCAATATAAAAACGCTTGAAAAGGGACATGTTCAAGTAAAATATAAGATAACTACTTGTGGAATAATATACAGCTATTAAAATCATTAAGTAAAAAAACTGTCTATTTAACAACACTAAACTGGTTTTCTCTCTATTTTCCCCATGATCTCTATTTTCTGCAATGTGATTATCAAAAAGGGGGGAAAAGCTTCTGTGTTTAATTCTTCTGATTTCTAAATCAATCCTTTTACTAAACTACAATTTTCCCAGGTGTGGATATTTTATTTGCTTTTTAAAATAATGCCTAGAAAGTTTAAAAATTCTGTATCTACTAAGAATTTATTTTATTTGGGGCAGTGAGTCCCTAATAAATAGTTATTGGTTGACTGACTTCTGAAAAAACAAAGATTTACTATTTGTCTTTGGTAGTTTATCTGTGGATTCTAATAAATTATACATTAGGAAAGCTTTCCATAAAATGTTTATAGAAACATTAATAACTTTTGTCATTTCTAAGAATAGGATTTTTCATTATCTGTTTAATTTAGGACAATCTTTTGAACAGCATAACTTAGACAAATAAGAATTTTAAAAGCAAACATATATTTCCCACCATTTCCCCCTTCATGGTGCCGACTAGGGATGAAGTTGAAAGTCATACATGTACTGATGCTGAAGTCACCTCTTCTTATTGCCCCAAGTGGTAATGATTTAATGCCAGGAAATCCAGATATTATGGAAAAATAAAGGCCCTAGAAAATTTCTTTGTGTTATACTTTTGCCCTGTATTTCAAATTTCACTTCTAGGAAATATCCAACTGATACGATATTTTTTAACCTTCATTTTTACAGCCTATAACTTGGACAAATAAAATGATACGAATAAAACAGTGAAAGAATGTTATGAATATACCTTTAATCAAATGTTCACAGCGGCTTTATTCATAACAGTCAAACACTAGAAACAACCCAAATGTCCTTCCATGAGTGAATTATTAAAAAACAAACAAAAAACTGTGGTGCATCCTTATACTATATGCACTACTCAGCAATAAAAAGGAATGAAGTATTGACATGTAACAACTTGGATGAATTGCAAGGGAATTATGCTGAGTAAAAAAAGAAGATAATTTCAAAGGGCACACGCTATATGATTCCACTCACATAACATTCTTGAAATGACAAAATTACGGGTGAAGAACAGATTTTGGGTGGCCAGAAGTTGGAGGGGTTGGGGTGGGAGGAAGGTGGTTGGGGACTTAAAAGAGTGGCATGAGGGATCCTTGGTGGCAGTCACAGGAATCTACATGTGATTCAGTTGCATAGAACTAAATACACTCACACACAGACACACACAAGTGCATGTTACACACACACAAGTGAGTGGATGCCAAATTGGCAGAATCCGAGTAAGGTTGGTAGATTGTGTCAATGTCAATTTCTTGGTTATGATATTACACTACAGTTGTACAAGATGCTACCATTGGGGGAAATGGGGTAAAAGATATGAGACCTCTTTGTATTGTTTGTTACAACTACATGTGAACCTACAACAAGCTCAAAATAAAAAGCTAAAAAATATTTATGGAAAAATATTTGCCCTAAGAGAATTGGAAAACTTAAAATGTTAAACATAATAATAAAGGGAAAACATTTTTAAAGAATGTTAAGAATAAAAACCAGTGTGATCTTTTGATTTTTAAAAAATCTTTTCCATCTGTCAAGTTCCTCGCCTGAGAAGCTTCCTTCTTTTTCAGGTAATGAAGGCAACCTCATGAGACCCTGAAAGTACTTAGTCAAGCATCAAATCATTCTTGAAGAATTAAGAAAAAAACTTGTGACCCTTCTAAGCCAAAGACTACAGTCAGCAGTTTTTCACTCTCTTCTTCCCTTCCCAAAATGTGTGAAAATTTACTTGTTGACAGATCTTGTTTTTAATTTTGGCCAACTTCTAAAACTTGGGTCTGCCTTTAGAAGTGAAAGGTGCACCCAAAGATGAAATGGATTCTTGCCATAAACCACTTTAAGAAAAGAAACAATGAAATAGAAAATCCATATAAACTTCAAAAGAAAATTCTTGGGAAATATGGAAAGACTACTCTTTTATCTTGTAAGCATTCAACACCTGTGAGGCATTTGTTCTGTCACGCAGATCAGCCCCGAAACAGGTTTATGTGTGTATGTGTATCTGTTTAAATTTTAGCATTTGCCATTCATCAAGTCAATTAGGCATCTACAATTAGAACCCCTATAAAGTGTGCTTTAATCCTGCTCCACACCCATCGGAAGGAATGAGGCTATACAACAATGCAGCTCCTGTATGAACAGGTAGTCTGTTCAACAAAGTATGTGGGATTGTAACACTGGCAACCTGAGACACCTATTGAGGAAACAGCGCTCAAAAGACCAAGCACTCTACGATTAACCCTACACCCACCCATCTACGAATTATAGAGGAAATGAAACAAGGGCCCAGATGTGCAGTCATAACACATGAAACAAATTTAAGAACTCAGAAATGAGGCAAGAGTTCAATTCATTATAAACCAAACAAAAATCACTGCTGTTAATTTTTACTTATTTTAGTTCTCTACACAGAACAAACCATATATAATGCACTGTCACTTTAAAACATGTTTTTTATGGTTTTGAATTAGAAATTATAAGCCTGATAACACCTTTCTTGACAAACAGTGGCTTTATGTATAGCTCAAGTAATCTAAATTCTACCAAAAATACTATTACTAATACTTCCATAATTGCCTAATAAATTTCAACTCCAAAGTGAAAACTCTTGTCTTTATGAGATGCAGCCATTCTTAAGGTGAGCTTAGTTTCCTCTTAAGATTTAATTATCTCAAAATGGTTTAATTAATTTTTGTGGATTTTATTGAATTTATGGATGTTAATGCAAATAGAAAAATAACAGATGTGAGAGTTACTGACAGTATTATTAATAATGAGTAGGACACTGATGTTATAGAGCAAAATTACATGCAATTCTTTTCATTGTTAATTTGTGTAGTCTTAATACGAATGTTATCTTTTTGGAATTTTTGATGAATACTTGAGAAAATTAAGGGAGCAATTCAAAACTGAATCAAGAAATATTTATTCTATCATATTAGAGCCTCCACACTTTCCCATTTCTTCAAAGGGGTTCCAATTTTGTCTCAAAATATCTGCCTGGTTTTCTATGAAACTCATTACCATATTTACCAGATACAGAAAATATTATTAGACAAGATATTGCTGGCAGAACCTGGCATGGACAAGAAACCACTCATTAAAATGGTGACATTCTGAAAAAATAAATATTCTAAATTCTATTTTATTACCTGTGCTTTTAAAAAGTAAACCTGATACTGAAAGAGATTTAAAAAGCCAAAAAGAAAAGAACTGTACCTAAATGAACACTTCATTAAAACTTTTAAACTTAAAGAATTCTGAAATTTCTATTAAATTCTATTAAAATTTGTTAATTCTGAATTCAAAGCATAAAGACTGTATATCATCAGTAACAATTTGTGTTTAACCCTGACACTTAGCAGCATTTGTCACAAAAGGAACATAAGACACTAGAATAACAATCATGAAAGGATACAATTATCCTAACGATAAAAGATATAAAAGCTCAGTCACACATATCTCTAGAATTTTTTAACAAAAATGCTCTGGTTTGCATATTGCTGTTCTTCAACAGAAGTTCAGAGACTTTGTTTATTTCCTAGTTTTAAAAGAAACCCATGTAGCTTTTTAAATTCTCATGATCAGTGTACGTATTGCCTTGTACATATGTTTTTGCTATCACTTTATTATGTTTTGGTCAAAAAACATACTATGAGGCAAAATGAGGCAAAAATGAGGCGAAAAAAGCTCTAGATACTTATAACAGGGTATTCAGACGGACCTAAGTTTCTATGGGTAGACTTTCTTGGACATATAAGTAAAAATTATGTATCTCAAGTCCTACCATTCACAACATTTCTTTTCTATTCTTTTTTTTTAACTGACATGAAGGTTTAAAGTAATGAGTCAGTTTTGATTCCTATATATACTTCAAAACCTGCAAAGTCCAGACAAGTCCATGTTTGATGTCTTTCAAATAGCCTCTTATACCAGTTTCTCCAAGTGGATCCCCCACCTTAAAAAAATTAAGTACCCCTCAGGCACTTCTTTGATGTTATCACACAGTCTGAGGATCTAATTTTATATGGAACTATGTGGAACACAATGATAAAGAATTCTGTTAAAAAAGTTCTGCTTTCAGCAAATTTGCCTAGCCCCGACCAAAATGTTTTTAAATAACATACTAATTTTTTTTAAAATAGTGCTCATTCATTTAATACCTTTAAGAATCCATAAGTGATTCTGAAATTAGAAAACATAGCCTGATCTATATATTACAAAGTACCAGAGGTTATCTTCTCTCATCAGCTCAAATATATATCCAACACCTACCATTCATAAAGCACACGGATATTAACCAAATACACCAACAACTACTGTATTGCTTCCTTCAAGTTTTTCAATGTATATAAACTAACTCTCCTGGGAGTATGATGACTATTAAAGTATGGCCACAAGGAATATACAATTTAAAAAAATTATCCATTATGCAATATTTGTGAAGTGAAGAAGGCTGACAGGAAAACTGATTCATCTGAAACATGGTGGAGGAGAGCTCTACATTCCCTGGACCGTCGGAAAGATGAACAAGTGGGTCCTGGAGCAAATTAAGCCTGAACTATCGCTGGAGGCAAAAATGACAAAAGTGAGGCTGTCCTACCTTGGGCACTTCACGAGTGGGCAGGGTTCTTTGGAAAAGACAATAATCACGGGGAAAGTAGAAGGCAGCGGGAAAGAGGGAGATCAAATCTGAGATGGTTTGACTCCACAAAGGAAGCCACAGGCATGAGTCCACAGAGGCTGAGCAGGGCTATGGACAGGACGCTGTGGACAGCACTCATGCACAGGGTCGCCAGGAGTCGGAGCCGACTCGATGGCATGTAACAGCAACATTTCTGAGTTTCGTATGTTCTATATCTGATGAATATGGAATATTGTTCTTATCAAACAGTATATTATTTTCTTTTTCATTGTAAAATAGATCTCCTGAAGACCCTGAAAGACTAAGAAACATGAGGAAGAAATCTGCCAAATATTTCATCCCTGTTAAAGTAAGAGCCTAAAGTTAAAACTGGCCCAGTTTTAAGTGGGTATGTACAAAAATTCTAAAATTACATGAGCAACATGAAAAACAAGCACAGTTTAGATAATGAAATAAGAGTAAAAATAAGCCAGATGTAAAACAGTACGGACTCTGATCACAACAATACAATAACCTACTCACACTTCTTTTAAAACTAGGAAAGAATAAACAAATGTCATTCTTATAGAATGGTGATTTATTTTTCCTTTCTCAGCTTTCTACTATCTATTCTAACTTTCTACTATCTAAAAATAGAAAGTTTAAATGGGTAGTAAAATATTTCAGGGTTTTAGGCAGATATAAAATTTTGATATTTTCATAAATTAAGGGATTTTAAAAACTGACATTCAAGAAAATGTTCCGGGGCTGGCATGGCGGTGCAGCGGTTAAGTGTACATGTTCCACTTCTTGGCCACCCAGAATTCGCTGGTTTGGATCCCGGGTGCAGACATGGCACCGCTTGGCACGCCATGCTGTGGTAGGCGTCCCACATATAAAAGTAGAGGAAGATGGGCACGGATGTTAGCTCAGGGCCAGTCTTCCTCAGCAAAAATAGGAGGATTGGCAGCAGTCCGCTCAGGGCTAATCTTCCTCAAAAAAAAAAAAAAAAAAAGAAAAGAAAAGAAAATGTTCCATCAATCCAGCTATAAACTATGCAATTCATTTAGATACTATTTATTTACTAATTTTTTACTATGTGCCAAGCACTTTTACCTACACAGATGTAAAGATGAGTAAGACAGGGATTTGGCATAATAAAAATTTAACGATCTTTTTAAAACCAGTTATAAAACAGAAAGTAATTATTTGAAGGATAAAGTATTTAATCTTATGCTTGAAGATGGCAGAATGCTAATTCTCCTTTATCAAATGTTTACTAAATACTCAAGTACATCTGGTCGTATTTAAATTATTTCAAAATACCGTATTTGCTTCACTTCCAGGTCACAAAGAGTAAGCTTTTTTATAATATGCAGCTCCCATAAGAGTTTAAACTTGAAGCTATTCTTATTTGTAAACCTAATGCTGCGGTTACAGTAATAAACCAAAAGGAAGATGTTGCCGCTGTTCAACAGAAGTTGGGAGACACTGTTTATTCCTTCCCAATTTTAAAAGAAGTGCATGTAGCTGATTACACTGCTGCTATGAGCGTTACCAAGACAGACTGCCTTGTGTCTGGCTTTTTTTTTGCTATCATTTCATTATATAATTACATTATCTAAATATTTTTCTAAAGAAAATGAATACAATGTCCAAAAAACCCATGGGTCTTCTTTACTGCTGCATCCTCGGGAACTGCTACCATTCCTGGCATATAATTCAATAACTACTCATTGAATGAGTGCCCAGTCAGTACTAAAACTCAGAAACCTTCCTCAACTGTTCACACCAGATTTTCTGGGAGAAAATAGTGCAGTCAAGGGAAGAGCAGAATTAACATAAAATATTCATATTTGTCCCTGAACATATGACCACAAGCATAGGTCACTTTAAAATTAGACCTTGGGGCCGGCCCCCTGGCCGAGTGGTTAAGTTCGCTGACTCTGCTTCGGCAGCCCAGGGTTTCACCGGTCCGGATCCTGGGCGCAGACATGGCACCGCTCATCAGGCAATGCTGAGGTGGCACCCCACATGCCACAACTAGAAGGACTCACAACTAAAAATATGCAACTATGTACCAGGGGACTTTGGGGAGAAAAAGGAAAAATAAAATCTTAGGGGGCTGGCCTGGCGGTGCAGTGGTTAAGTTCACATGTTCTGCTTCTTGGCGGCCTGGGGTTCGCTGGTTCGGATCCCGGATGCGGACATGGCACCGCTTGGCATGCCATGCTGTGGTAGGCGTCCCACATATAAAGTAGAGGAAGATGGGCACGGATGTTAGCTCAGGGCCAGGCTTCCTCAGCAAAAAGAGGAGTACTGGCAGTAGTTAGCTGAGGGCTAATCTTCCTCAAAAAAATAAATAAATAAATAAATAAAATAAAATAAAATAAAATTAGACCTTAACCACTAAGAACAAATTTGAATTTCTAATTTTTTTAATATTTGGAGTAACTAATGTGCCTTGAATATAAACAGCTCCTAGAAATTGGTAAGAAAAAGGTCAACAACCCGAGAAAATAGTCAATAAAATATATAAAAAGTTTATTAAAAAGAAATACAAATCTTTGCCCTTACACATAAGCAAAGGTGCTTAATCTCATTCATAATATAAATTAATACACTGAAAAAAATCAATAGACATGTTAATCAAACACAACATGAAGATGTCCCTTAGATACAGGATTTGAACAAACCAACTATAAAAAGACACTTTAGATAACTGAGGAAATTTGAATTCTATCATCTAATAAGTATTAGATGATATTAAAGAATTTGTTTTGTTAGTGTGACAATAGCATTATTTTGTTAAAAAAGACTACTGGAATATACTGAAATATTTATAGATGAAATTATTTCAGAGACTTCAAAATAAGTGAGTAGAAGAGGGACAGAGAAGTACATGGAATATAGGTAAAATAGGATTGGCCATGTTCTGATAATGGTTGAAGCTGCGTGATATGTAAACAGGAGTTCATTTTACAATTTTTTTTTACTTTTGTATTTATGTAGTATTTCCTAATTAAAAACTCTTAAACTTTAAATTAGAAAAGAACATAAAAGAACACATTCACAAAAGATAATAAAAATGGTTATTTGTTTGTGTACTGGGGGAGAGAGAGAACTTTTCACTGTTACTTTGTGTTTTGATATTTCTAGAGAAAAGCTTAAGTTAAAAACAAAAGACAAGGGGCTGGCCCCGTGGCCGAGTGGTTAAGTTCGCGTGCTCCACTGTAGACGGCCCAGCGTTTCATTGGTTCGAACCCTGGGTGCGGACATGGCACCGCTCATCAAACCACGCTGAGGCAGCATCCCACATGCCACAACTAGAAGGACCCACAATGAAGAAGATACAACTATGTACTGGGGGGCTTTGGGGAGAAAAAGAAAAAAAAAAATCTTTAAAAAAACCCACAAAAACAAAAACAAAAACCAAAAAAAACCAAAAGACAAAAAGTAATAACTCCAATGATACCTGGATTTCTTTCTTTTTTTTTTTAACAGAAGCAGCACCTTTATCAAGGGCAGCAGGAATGGTGACCAGCAGACTGGATGGAGAGCCAGAAGATGGGGATTAGCTCTGTCAGGGAGGCCACCCATTTGGGCAGCAGTTTCTGTTTTTGGTTTTTTGGTGCTTTTTTTATTTTGTTTTTTTGGGTGAGGAAGATTGGCCCTGAGCTAACATCTGTTGTCAATCTTCCTCTTTTTTTAATTCTTGCCAAAGCCCCAGTACAGAGTACACAGTTGTAAGCCATTCCAGTTCTTCTATGTGGGACACCTCCACAGCATGGCTTGATGAGCGGTGCGCAGATCCACACCCAGGATCCAAACTGGTAAACCCTGGGCCACAAGCAGAGCATGCGAACTTAACTCTGCCGTGGGGCTGGCCCCAATACCTGGATTTCTAAATGAACACTAATGCATTCTGATTGCATCAACAATCCTATATGCTGAAAGAGAGCTTTAATGGAAACATGATCAGAATAATCTATCAAAGAATGAGCATAATAGAGCAGTAAAGGATATAGGTGAAGTAGGAGAAGTAAATCCCACTTTCACAATAAAAAAAATTAGAAAGTTTCTAATGCTTATCTCACCTAGGAATTCAAAACTACAATTAAGAAGTGGAGACTTTCAGCAAAGTTGCAGGATATAAAGTCAACACACATAAATCAGTGGTGTTTCTATATACTAATAATCAACAATCTGAAAAGGAAATTAAGGAAACAATTCCATTTACAATAGCATCCAAAAGAATAAAATACTTAGGAATAAGCTTAAGCAAGGAGATGAAAGACTTGTACAATGGAAACTGCAAGATGTTGCTAAAAGAAATTAAAAACATAAATAAATGGAAAGACATCTCATGTTCACAGATTGGAAGACTTAATATTGTTAAGCTGTCAATACTACTCAAAGTGATGTAAGATCTGAGACGATCTCTATCAAAATCCCAATGATGTTTTGTGCAGAAAGAGAAAAATCTGTCCTAAAATCCATATGGAATCTCAAGAGACTCTGAATAGCCAAAACAATCTTCAAAAAGAACAAGTTGGAGGTCACATACTTCCGGATTTCAAAACTTAATAAAAAATTACAGTAATCAAAACAGTGTGGTACTGGAATACAGACAGATATACAGACCAATGGAATAGAATAGAGTCCAGAAATAAACTGTCACATATACGAGCAAATGGTTTTTGACAAGGGTGCCATTCAATGGGGAAAGGACAGTCTTTTCAATAAATGGTGCTGGGAGTACTGAATATTCACATGCAAAAGAATGAAGTTGGATCCTTACCTTACACTATATACAAAATTTAACTCAAAATGGATCAAAGACCTAAACATAAGAGCTAAAACTATAAAACTCTTAGAAGAAACATAAGGCAAAAGCTTAATGACATTGGATTTAGCAATGAGTTCTTGGATACACCACCAAAAGTATAGGCAACAACAACAAAATAGATAAACTTGACTATATCAAAATTAAAAACTTAAATGCATCAAAGGAAACAATTAACAGAATGAAAAAGCAATCCACGGAATGGGAGAAAATATTTGCAAATCACATATAAGAGGTTAATATCTAGAACATACAAAGAACTCCTACAACAACAACAAAAACCTGGTACGAAAATAGGCAAAGGACTTGAATAGACATTTCTCCAAAGATACACAAATGGCTAATAAGCACACAAAAAGATGCTCAACATCACTAATCATTAGGGAAATGCAAATCAAGACCACAATGAGATACTACCTCACATCCACTAGGATGGCTACCGCTATTTAAAAAAAAAAAAAGAGGGGCTGGTGTGGTGGTGCAGTGGTTAAGTTCGCACATTCCACTTCTCAGTGGTCCGGGGTTCACTGGTTCGGATCCCGGGTGTGGACATGGCACTGCTTGGCAAAACCCATGCTGTGGTAGGCATCCCACATATGAAGTAGAGGAAGATGGGCATGGATGTTAGCTCAGGGCCAGTCTTCCTCAGCAAAAAGAGGAGGATTGGCAGTAGTTAGCTCAGAGCTGATCTTCCTCAAAAAAAAAAAAAGAAAGAAAGAAAGAAAGAAAAGAAAGCCAAAAATAAGTTTTGGTGAGAATGTAGAGAAATTGGAACCTTGTGCATTGTTGGTGGGAATGTAAAAGGTGCAGCCTTTTAGAAAACAGTATGTTGTTCCTCAAAAAATTAAAAATAGAATTACCATATGATTCATCAATTCCATTTCTTGGTATATACCCAAAAAAACTGAAAGTAGGGTCTTGAAGAGATATTTGTGTACCCATGTTCACAGCAACACTATTCACAATAGCCAAAAGAGGGAAGCAACCCAAAAGTCCATCAACAGATGAATGAATAAGCAAAATGTGGTATATACATACAATGAACTATTATTCAGCCTTAAAAACAAAAGAAATTCTGCAATATACTACAATATGGAAGAACCTTGAGGACATTGTGCTAAGTAAAATGAGCCAGTCACAAAAAGACAAATACTGTATGATTCCACTTATATGAGGTACTTGGAGTAGTCAGAAGCAGAGAGACAGAAAGTAAAATAGTGGTTGCCAGGGGGAGAGAGGAGTGAATGGGGAGTTATTGTTAATGAGTATAAAATCTCAGTTTTACAAGATGAAAAGAGTTATGGAGATGGGACAGTGATGATGGTTGCACAATATTATGAATGGATGTAATACCACTGAACTGTACACTTAAAAATAGTTAAGATGGTGCCAGCCCAGTGGCCTAGTGGTTAAGTTCGCGCACTCCAGTTCAGCAGCCTGGTGTTTGTGGGTTCGGATCCCAGGCGTGGACCCACACACTGCGCATCAAGCCATGCTGTGGCAGCATCCCACATGCAAAATAGAGGAGGATTGCCATAGACGTTAGCTCAGCAACAATCTTCCCCCAGCAAAAAGAAGATCGGCAACAGATGTTTGCTCAGGGCAAGTCTTCCCGACCAAAAAAAGAAAAAAAGTTAAGATGATAAATTTTATGTTATGTATACTTCATGAAATTTTTTATAAAAAGTAAGTATCCCCGTTCCTCCCCCTTGCCAAAAAGAGATGGAAAGTAAGAATTTTCTAAGATTTCCTAACCATTTAAACTTTCTCATGTTTATTATTTTGGTCATTCTCTTTCTGCTTCCTCTTAGAAATCAGTAGTTTCAAAAGTCATAAAGGAGATAATTAAAAAGTAATCAGTATGTGAAACCTCTGTTAACTACTTTTTTGAGTGTCCCATTGTCTCTAGCTGGGATGGTCCATAGCAGGCATTGATAGTACATAATGGTTGCTCCTTCAGAATGATAGCAACAGCTAAAACATATATTGTTCATTATGTGCCAGACACTCTTCCAAATGCTTTACATATATTAAGCTATTTAATACAATATGAGGTAGTTATTATCAGTATCTTTTTTATAGACACAGAATTTGAGGCACTATAAAGTTAACTTGCAAAGGTCACCACCTCTATTCAAGTGGTGGATATGGCTTTTGAATATTGGCAGCCTAGATTCAGAATTCCTGAACTTAACCACTCTATCACATGGCCTCTTTCTCAGCACAGCACTACTGCCACCTACTTTCAATCAATGGAAGTAGGCACTCAAGATGAAAGCTTTAGACTTAATCCTAAAGACAAGGCATGATGATAATCATGCTTTCAGCATACTACATACTGTTTTACATAATCTGGACATATCTACCTTTCTAACATCATCTCCTTTCCACCTTGCCATTAAACTCCTATCTCGCACGGGGCAGTCCTGTGGCCAAGTGGTTAAGTTCTCGTGTTCCGCTTCGGCAGCCCAGGGCTTCGCCATGTCAAATCCTGGGCATGGACATGGCACCACTCATCAAGCCATGTTGAGGCGGCATCCCACAAGCCACAACTAGAAGAACCCATGACTAAAATATACAACTATGTACTGGGGGGATTTGAGGAGAAAAGGCAAAAAAAATCCCTCCCATGTCCCAACCCATTCTCTCTTACAGTTATACTCAACTGTCTACAGTTCCTTGAATAAAATCAAGTTATCTCCAAACTTTGCATATGCTATTCTTTTTACTCAGAACAGTCCCTCCCTCCTCCCACCATCTTCTCTGCCTAGACTTAATTGTAAAGCCTGGTCTGACAGAAACCCCCTCTCACCCGACTCCCTTTTATATTCCCAGATAACATGGTACACTACAAAATCCCTTAAACCCAGGACTATATTTGATTCATTCTTATTCACAAAGTCTGGCACATAGTTAAGTGCCCCCCAAAATATTTCTTGAACAAGTGTCTCCAAGTACACAGAGGTTTGAAACGATATTTCTGGGGTTCTTATTTCAGAATCCATTAATTAATGAGGAGTCCATTATCATGAGGTTCTGCCAGAAACTAAATTTACCATAGGAAAGTTCCAACACAGACCTACAGACTATACCTTAGATTCAGGTGGATCATGTTTTAATGGCACTTCAGTGTAATGTGACAACTATAAAGCACTGCAGTATTAAACCTATGGCTGCAATTGGTAATCAAGAAACAAATGTAACATGAAGCATTTCCCACATGTGGGGAAAATGTATAAGATTAAAGTCACAGAATTAGATAAGTATATAACAGCTTAATATCAAATCTCGAGGTTAGCTTTAATAGAAAATTCCTTTATACAGAGTACATTTTAACACAATCACAAATAATATTTATATACTCATCTCAACCACAACTGCTCAAGCCTCTATATACTCAGTGCACTTCATATGAACCTTTTAGCTCTTGTTTCATTATATTATAATTATCTGCTTACATGACTCTTAGACTGCAGGCTGTTTGAAGGCAAACTGCCATTCACTTTTGTATCTCTTGGTAGCAGATTCCCAAAGGTTTGTTGAATGACTGAGGTACTATTTTTATGTCTACAAACAATCCTGCAAATAATTTTACAGAAGAAAATTAAGTTTAGAGGTTATGTAACTTGGCTGAGATCACCGAGCAAGTAGATAAATGAAATCATAACACAAATCCACCTTCTGCCTCGGCGGCCTGGGGTTCACAGGTTTGGGTCCCGGGAATGGACCTAGCACTGCTCGTGAAGCCACACTGTGGCGGTATCCCACATAAAATGGAGGAAGATGGGCACAGAAGTTAGCTCAGCAACAACCTTCCTCGAGCAAAAAGAGGAAGATTGGCAGGGCCAGCCCAGTGGCGCAGTGGTTAAGTGCGCACGTTCCGCTTCTCAGTGGCCCAGGGTTCACTGGTTCAGATCCTGGGTGCAGATGTGGCACCGCTTGGCAAGCCATGCTGTGGCAGGCGTCCCACATATAAAGTAGAGGAAGATGGGCATGGATGTTAGATGAGGGCCAGTCTTCCTCTGCCAAAAGAGGAGGATTGGCAGCAGATGTTAGCTCAGGGCTGATCTTCCTCACAAAACAAAGAATACAAATCTAGGTCTTCGGTGAACAATTTCTATGCCCCTTCCACCATACCACACATATTATCACAAGTAAGCAACCGCAAATTGCGCAAGAACTGCATCCTGTAGTAGTTGTCTGTGGTTAAAAAGCAACAACTCAACCATAAAAATGAATCACAAAAAATTACAATAGTAAGAGTCCCTAAAGATGAGCTCTGGGAACTTTACCCAAAATTAGTTTTGACTATTATAGTCTCAGCAGAACACTGCTGTAAGAACTTAAGAAAAGATGTTACCTTGTACTTCTTTATCATGATACTCCTTTAATTTTGTCCAAAGATCCTTAAAGTCATTAGATACATCTGCAGAACTAGGGCTTCCAGAACTGCTGCCAGAGACGCTCATCTTGCTTAATACGCTCCACACTTCTATTTGCCTAATGTCTTCTGACCTTTTCTGTTACATTATATAGGTATGAAGTTGTCTTTGGACAGCTGAAATACCTGAAACGACAGATTGCAACATAAATGAATTCTGCATTTATCTTTATGCAATTTGAAGTCAGAATGACCTCAGGCCCAGCCAGCTGTTCTCAAGTTTCCTTATTTACCTATAATCAATCACTTTGATAATTTGGGGGGGAGTGAGAATTGAGGAAAGAAGAAGATTATGGTGAGAAAAGTCCTGATTTCAGTTATCTGGCCTTTAGTTAAGCTAAATTTTCAGGCAAATTTTCTCCTATTCCTCCTAGAGGGAATTACCTAAATTACATTAAATTGAAAGGATTCTGATACAGAGAGGTTTCTAATCATTCATAGTCAGTATTGATTCACTCTTCCAAAAGAATTTATTGCTTTTTTAACTTTTGAGTTGATATGGAGTGCAACAATACACTGAACCAAAAACTGGATAACATTCTGAAATATGCTTGACTTAATAAGCATTCATATATCGACACACATCTATATACATCCAAAGACATGTTATAAAAGAGAAAGAAAGATGAATGACATATTAACACACATAAGTATCTGAACAGCTTTCTCACAACAGGAGAAATCAGTGAGCAAACTACAGACACAGCAAAGATCTCTGAATACAGAAATATCTAATAACAAGGCAACTAGGGGAAAGCTATCTTGTGCCTCTCTCAGAGTAAAGGTGAGTAAGTTTATTATTTGTGCAGCCCTTGAAGGAAGCAACAGGCTATTAAGAAGTTCAAGTGGATTAATAAGTATTTTAGCACGTGTTCCTAAACAGAAATTATTAACTAGCTACCACTAAGAAAGTAAAATGATTAACAAGTCTACTAAACCTCACATCTCTCTCTTAGCCAATGCCTTATCGCTGCTAACAAGTGTGCGAACTGATTTCAGTGTTTCTTGCTAACCATTTCTTGGGGTCTCTGATGAAGATAGCAACGCCTTTTTTAAAGGAATCAAGATTATACGTGAAGCCACTTGGTAAACTGTAAAGCACCACAAAAATAAAAATATATTTTTATTAACTTTTTCAAAAATTGTGATTACACTTTTTTTGAGACAATCAGAGAAAACTGAACATGCACTGGGTTTTCGATAATATTAGGTAATTATTTTTAATTTTCTTGGGTATAATAATGATGTGGTCACGTTTAAAAAAAAAGGCCCTTATCTATTAAAGAGATATATATTGAGGTGTTTACAGGAAAACCGACATGTTCTCTGGGATGTGCTTTAAAATACTCCAGCTGAAACAAAAAATGGATGTGGGGTGGGGAGATGAAACAAAAAGGGCTGAACTTTGACAACTATTGAAGCTGGGTAACGGATGGGTATATGAAGCAGTTCATAATTCTAGTGTCTCTCTCTTGTGTATGTTTATTATTTCCTTAATAAAATTTTCAAAAGTGGGATTAGGTACATTGCATCACTACAGCTTTATTTCCAAAGAGGCTTGTATCCTACTATTTAACTTTAAGAGATTAATCAACAGGCCTACATTATTGTCAATAAAACCACCATTTATTAAGTGTGCTCTACCTACCAGGGATCAGCTTTTTGTAATCATTTTCTTAATCTTCAGAAAAACTCCATAAAACAGCTACTATTACTAATTTCATTTTACAGTTGGAGAAACAGGCTGAAGAGATTAACACTGCTAGGACCGGCTATGTCACTGCTGGAACTCAAGTTGCAATGCCAACTAACTACAAAAACTTTTAAGTAGCCCCTCCCCCAAATTAGCTATTTCTATTAAGTAAAAACTTTAAAATAAACTTTTAATTACTTGAAAAAATAATGTAAAATTGCATAGTATTAAACAGTTTAAAACCAACAGTGTAAAATAAGCGTCCTTTAAGAAATGTATCTATATTCGGAGATTGCATAAAAAGTTGTGTTTTCCCACATGAAACAGTTTATTAACATTAAACTTGCAAATTCTGTCTTATAAATCCCTGTCCAACCTATCTGCACGCCCGGCACTTTCTGTTGGCTTGTGTCTTGGCAGAGAACCGTTATTCGCTGCACGACACTGAGCTTTAATTTCTCAGCGTGCACCTTGCCTCCCAGGTGGCATTCTGGGCTCAAAGTGCTGCAGTAGTGTCACGCATTTCTGCGCCTCCGGTAGCAGTGCAAACATCACACTGAAGGTGCTCGGCAAAAGCCTTCTCTCCTGTCACATCACGCGCCTTCTCATACAGGGAAGGCAAGAGCCGCGCCTCGAGTCACTCAGGGGCCCTAAACTGTGCAGGGACTTAGAGCGGGCCTGCTACGAGCAAGGCAGCAGGCCAGAGACCCCTCTCAGGACCTTTGGCCACCCGCGGGCTCGGCGGCCGCACTCTCCCGCACGCTCCCAAGGCGAGCAGCACGGCGGCGCATGCGCGGGGGGCGCGGCGCGGCGCGGGAGGCAGGTCCTCAGCCCGCGCGGGAGACGAGGAGCAGCGCGCGGCCCGGAGCGCGCGCTCGCCCTCCCTGCCGTCCGCCTGCGGCCGCGTCTGGCCCGGCCCCAGCCTACCTCCTCAGACTCAGCCCCAGAACCGCACGCCACACCACCCGGGGGCCCGACGCTGCCGGTCAGCGCGCAGCTCCAGACCGGAAGCTGCCGTCACGACCGGGCGCTCAGGGTCGGGGGAAGAAGAGTCCTTACTCACGCCTTCCAGGATTGCCTCGAGATTCCCAAGAGCCCCGGGGGGAGGCGGCGCGCTCTGGGGCTGCGCAGAAACGGCCGCTCGCTTTCCTCCTCTTGCCCTCGCAGCCTGCAAACCCCCGGCGGGAACGCCGGCCCCTCGGGGCAGCCCGCGCTTTCCGCGGGCGGGGGAGGGCCGAGGGCTGCCGGCCGGGCTCGGAGGCCACCGGCCCGCCCCTCCCGCGCCCGCGTGACGTCACGCGGGAGTTCTGGCGACGTCACGCCCCTTCCTCCCGCCGGGGGCGGACGGCGCCCCTGTGACCTGGCGGAGGAACGGGGCGGACGAGGCTTCCCCCCGCGCGGGGTGGTCACCGGGCTGGGCGGCCGGCGCGGGGCTGTGGCGCTGCCCCGGAGAGCGGCCGGGCGTGCTGTGTGCGAGCTTCGGGGGCGGGGCGCCGGGGGGAGGTCCCCGCGTGTGACTCCGCAGCTGGGCGGCGGGCGGTGCGCCTGGACGGCCGCGCGCGGACAGTGCGAACGCGCTGAGGGGCCGGCCGTCGGCGGCCTGACGTGGTGTCCGGCCTCGAAGCTGTTCCCTGCGGCTGAGGCGGCGGCCTGAGGGCGCGGGGAGGGGCGGCCGCACGCCCGGCGGCGCGCTCTTGGCTGGGGTTAAAGGGCAGGTTTCTGGCGAACCTGCAATGAGAAGCGATCAGAAGCGCCAGCATTACTGGTTGGAACAACACGCTGTTAGGTGATATTTTTTAAGTCAGCCTTTTCTGTGGCTGTTTGTTTCTAACATTCAGAGTGTTAGTACGTTTTCTTGTTTATCTTGATTTCCAAAGGAAGCGTTTTAGCATTAGAAATTCTACAAATGAAGTTGAAGAAAATAAACTGAATAGGCTAGAACCAGAATATCTGCAGTGGGTTCCATGGTTCAGTACTTTTCTGTAACACTAATGACACCTGAGAGGAAGGCAGAGGATGAGATTATGAACTTTGAACAGTTAAGTAGTGTTCAGAAAATCGTAAATACAAAATGTAAAGGTAATTTTCCCCTCGTTTCCGATCCTGAGGGCTGAGTGGCCGCTTACCCTGTGATTGGACGGAACGGGCTGTTTCTGTGGGTTCTGGCCATGCCGCGGGGACGTCGGTGCCTGAAAGAAGAGGGCTGCGGGACCCATTACCCTGGGGTAGCTACTGTCGTTCACTTCCAAATTTGAGGAGATTTAATTCATAACCTTTTTAAAGAAAATGGGTGAAAAATTGACTATGCCGTTTTTAATACGACGTATGAGGCATAGTTGCTTGTATAAATGTTTAGAATAGAAATGGAGAGTTTTGTTATAAATGGAAAGAACCTGTAATCAGTTTGTCATTTAACAGCAAATTGAAAGAACAGCGTGCCTACGGTGCAAAGGAAAACTGGCAGAACAGAATGACCTAAACTGTTCCTCTGCCTCCGCCAAGGGTTGGGCTGTCCGATCCCTTTATGCAAGTCAGAATCCAAAGAATCAGCTTTGGCACCTTCTTCCGCCTTGGCCCCCACATCCAGTCTATCGCCAAGTCCTGTCAGTTTTACTTGCCAAATATCTCCCAAATCCATCCCCTTCTCCCATCACTACCACCATATTGCAAGATACCGTTGTCTCACCTGGTCTGCTTTCCATATGCAGCCAACCCACAGCTATGCTGCTTAAACCCCTTCAGCGGCTTACCGACTGTTTGAAGAAAGCCCCTTTGAACGACCTCTGCTACCTTTCCAGGTTCATTTCCAAAGGTCTTCTGCCCTCTGGCCTCACTGGCATATCAGTGTCTCCGTGGCCTTTAGATGCTGTTGCCTCTGGCGCTCTCAACCAAACTTACGCCCCACTATTTGCCTAGCTGTTTACTGATCTTTTTATCTTGTTTTAATACTCTTCTATCAGATCCTCTTATAGCACTGTGTGCCTTCCCGTCTTACACTATTACAGTTTTGATTATTTATTTAATTAATTTGGTCTTCCCAGTAGACTGTGTTTCTTGAGGTCAAAATCATGTTTTGTTTAACTTTTTATCTCCAGAAATTAACCCAGTGCCTGCCATAGTCAGTACTCTGTGGATAAATGAATAAATTGGGCATCCCTTGAGGAATTCCTATTTTTTATGTAAGTGGAGAAAATCTTTGAATCCATTCCAAATTCTTAGATTCTATTTATGAGATTTTATCATGGTCACTTTCACAGTGTTAATAGTGGGCATACTCATAGATATTTGCCCACATTAAGGAGCTTTAAACCCCTTGTGGTAGAATGAATTATGGTGTCCCAAAGATTGGTGAGAAAAGAGAAGCAGCTATTTTGAACTCTTCATAATACTCGGTTTCTCCTATTTTATGGCTTAGAACAATGCTTCCCAAAGTTCAATACTTAGAAAATGAATACTCATATTACGTATTGTGATAAAAAGATGAGGCTGCTTCCATCCAGAGGCAACAGAAGTTGACTCCAACCACCCCATGCCCAGTGCTGCCACCTTGAGGGCTGGAATTTGGATGTTGCAGCATACCTATAACCCGCTGGAGGCCCCTGGTTAGGATGCTCAATTTAAAAATTGTGTGGTGAAATGGGTAAAGTGGTAAATTTTACATTATGGACTTCTAACCACAATAAGAAAATTGTGAGGTAGCCGTAAAAACTCTATGATTCTTAGAACTGTAGAATTTTGGAACTATGTAGATTTTAAAATCATCTAACTCAAGTCATTTTGCAACTGAAACTCTTTGTTGATTCTGCAGTCTGCTTAACTTCTACAGCCAGATAGCTGAGGGTTGTGAAGAGAATAATCACATAACAGGTTAGACTCATACTACTAAAATTACTTGAGTTCACACCTCATGTAGGGCATTGATTAATCCTTAAAATAGCCTTTGCTCAGCTCCTTCTGTTTCCTTTGCTGTCTTCTAAACCTTCACTGTTTTCCTCAAGCTTCCATATAGTATTCTTACTCTCAGCAGACACCCCAGCCTCCTGGTTAAACAAGACAATTGGGCTCAACAGGTGTGATCTTCCTGAACTTCCCTTTTCCTTTCTCAACCCTGTGAATGAGGCAATACCATTTTGCAGGTAAAAAGGCAACCCGACTCCAGTTGCTTCTTACCACCTCTTGTGCATCCATACTGGGCCAAGCCATCATCATCTCAAATCTCTTCTGCAGCAATAGCCTCCGTTTTTGTTTTTTTAAAAAAATAATCTTTCTGGGGCTGGCCCCGTGGCCGAGTGGTTAAGTTCGCGCGCTCCGCTGCAGGCGGCCCAGTGTTTCGTTGGTTCGAATCCTGGGCGCGGACATGGCACTGCTCATCAAAGCACGCTGAGGCAGCGTCCCACATGCCACAACTAGAAGGACCCACAACGAAGAATATACAACTACGTACTGGGGGGCTTTGGGGAGAAAAAGGAAAAAAAATAAAATCTTTAAAAAAATAATAATAATAATAATCTTTCTACTTCTGCTCTTTTCCCCTTACAGTGTATTCTCCAAAAGCAGCCAAAGTGATCCTTTAAAACCTAAATCAGAACATGATGTTCCCCTGCTCAAAACGTTCCAGGGTCTTCCCATCACCTAATAGAATAAAATCAAACTCCTTTCCTTGGAGTCAGGACAAGTCAGCCACTGTATTCTACTGATGTTACTTCCTAAGCTAGGTTTTGAATCAGTGCTTTTCTTTCCATCCTCCCTCTTACTGCCCTAGTTTAAGCCCTGATATTTCTTACCTAGACTCCAGCCTCCTTGCTTCCTGTCTTGCTCACTGTAATACAGTTGCCGCACAGCTGCCAGAGTTCTAAACCATTACTTCTGATCCTGACACTCCCTTGCTTAAAACTCTTCTGTGGCTCTCCATTGCCTGAAGGTTAAAATTCAGTCCCTTTAAAGTGTCACTGAAGCCCTTCTTAGCCTTGCACACTCTCAACCCTCCACCTTACCCTTTCCCTCTAAAACAGGATTTTGTTCCTCCCTCCTCCCCTTTGCTATTTCTTTGTATTGGCTCATTCAGTTCTCTTCTCTTGGAATTACCTCCACCCAGATCCTTTATATTTCACCTTTTTGCTTATCCTTTAAGACTCAGCTGAGGTAGTGCTGCTTCCAGGAGACTGACCTAACAGTCTCTCTTCACCCCTCCTTCCTACCCTCTTCCGCAAATAGCACTCCCCATTCTCCCATACCCGTTTATATGTATCTTTATCACTGCATTTAACACCATTATATTGTAATTATTTTTATATCTTTTATCTTCCTGAACTAGGCTGTGGGGGCTTCCTTGAAAGCAGAGATTGTGCTGTCTTTATTCTTCCCAGTATTTCAAGTTCTTACTACAGAGTCTTAGCACAGCAGTATCCGATAAAGCCACATATATAATTTAAAATTTTCTAGTAGCCACATTAAAAAAGTAAAAAGAAACAGGTGAAATAAATTTAATGCATTTTATTTAACCCAATTTATATAAAATATTATCATTTCAACATGTAATCAATATAAAAATTTACTAATGAGACTTCTTATTGTTCTTTTTCTTCATACTGAGTCTTCAAAATCTGATGTGTATTTTACCTTTACAGCATATCTCAAAATTTGGATTAACTCCATTTTAGGTGCTCAAAGCCACATGTGGCTAGTGGCTACTGTATTGGACAGCACAGGCCTAGCATATATGATGAACAATGAGTGTTGAATGAACAAATGAGGTTACATGATTTACCTGAAGAACCAGGATGGAGCTGGGACTAGGACACCGACATCTGATTCCTCATCTAAGGCTATTTCTGCTTTGTGCTGTGCATTTCCCACCTCTCTCCCACTCCCCACATCAACCCATTGCCCTCCCCACCAGACTGAGGGCCTCTATCCCCAGGCAAAAATTTAAAAGTAAATGATTAGGCTCATTATGATTATTTACACAGTATTATCCGGCACCTCTAATATTAACACACAATACTAGTAAACTGGCATGAGCTGTATACTTACAGTCAGAACTATTTTAAGAATAAGACAAAAGGCTGTTTGAGAGATAAGAGGGAGGAGAAACTTTAACACAAAAGAAAATTGTGTCAACTGTCAACATTTATGTCAACTTGAACACTTGATTTAATTTTTTAAGTTGTTTACAGTAATTAGTAAGTGTTGTTTGGGGGCAGGAATATACATCAATTAGTGATCTTGCCCCAAGTGCCAAAATGTTTTGTTTATGGTATGAGTTGATGATGCCAAGATTCCAGTTATGTTGAGCAGTTTTATAATTGCTTTAAAAGATATATTTAATATTCATGGAGGGTGTCATATCAGTTTTTATTTTGACAGTCTTAGGTGGTCATTAAAGTGCTTATAACAGACATTAAAGATTATTCATTGTTTTTCAATTAGAAAAATTAGCCTCGTATAGTCTGGCCAACTTCCAATTTAGATAAAGAAGCTTTATTTTAATTTTTACTATGGCTACATATACCTTCTTCATTTCCCTTTATAAACTATTAAAGTAGTTTTTTGTTTGTGTGTTTAAATATCATTCACTTAGCTACTTCATTTCACGTCAGTAATGGGCAAAGTTTTATTAGATATATAATTTGCCCAATTTAGGAACTCTCTGTTTATGCTTGATAAAGATTCCTATCTAGTTACCATATGCTTGCCTAGTTGACTAGGTTTAAATGATGGTGGGCTGATCAAGAATGTTAATAATCTGTTATTGCAAAATGATTTATTATTGATGAAAAGGGGCATCTTTTTCTTCCAGGTCAATCATTTATAGTACATTGGCTGCTTAGGCAGTATTTCTTACCTATGCACATAGGTTTATGACGGAATTTTGCTAGATAGTTAGGGCCTTATGCCTTGTCTTTTACTGGCGTTTATAAGAAACTCTGAGCTTAACTGCTGTAGAGATGATAAAAGAATTTAAGAGTGATCACTAAGACTGTAGAGTAGAAAAGTGGATTTTGTTTTGGGAGTCTTGAAAAACTAATCTTTACCTTTTTATCCAGTAAATATAGTATATACTTCATTGTCCTATGTACATATGTATAGTGCCACCATGATGGAAGCTGTGGGAACAATATTTATTTACAGTAATGTAAATGGAAAATATTATGAAGGGTTAATTGTAGGAACAAGTCACTGACGCTTGGATTCTATTAACTGAAGCATTGGTGACAATTTGTTTTTGTGAACTATTTAGGATACTAAAACTGACACAGATAGACTTCCTCTTCTCAAATCTAGTACACTTCTTGTATAAAGTGACCGTATGCCCTGGCCTACCAGCAACAGGTCTGGTTAACATCTATTATTCTGGCTTAATTATTAATAGTGCTCCTATCTCCTCTCAAAAATGTCCTGATTTGGATGATAAAATCATATGGTCAGAGGCTTTAAGGAATTTGAAATGTAAACTAATAAGAAAGGATGTGGTGTAGGTCCGCACCCTGGAACCAAACCTGGGCCACCAAAGTGGAACATGCCGAATGCCAAACTTAACCACTAGGCCACAGGGCCAGCTCCAAAAAGGGAAGATTTAAATGACCTTTTGTACTCAGGAATATTTCCTCCTCAGCCATGTACAGCCCTATCTAAACTATTTTTAAAGAATATTGTGGTATAGATAAGTCATAAAAGAACTGCATTTTTTGGTAAATTGTTCTCTAAAATTCCTATGAGTCGAGAACTGATTTAATATTAATAGAAAATGGATTCAAGAACAATTAGCAATGGTAAGATACAAAGTACTTTTCCTTCTTTGGATGTAAGTATTCTCTATTTCAACGTAGAAGTAACTGTCATAAAGGTAGAACAGGTACACTTTTCATCTTTTCACAGAGGGTAAGAAATTAGGTGGTGTGACTCGCATTATATGTACAAACTAGTAGGTAAGTTGACCGAAGACTCCAAACTCGGTCTCCTGGTTATAAATCCTATATCTATGCTCTTTTCAGTACACCATGCTATTTTATAACATGCTATTTTGAATAATAGACTATATAAAACTTATTCTATGCTTTATTTTTTAATTTAAAAAATGTTTTTGATAAAATAACCAAAGTTTCTGAATTTTGATAAAAAGTTATTACCTAAAGGCTAATTTGTAGTCCCAGTACATTTTCCTATTTACTTCAGAAAGCTTTACGTTATATGAGGTTACTAAAAGGACTTTTAAATTTGACAGCGATTTAAGTCTCACAATTGAGAAGAGGAAAATAAACTGGGCTCCCTCTGTCAGCATTGGAGTGAAGTGCCTATTATATGGACCAATCTCAGTTCATTTTTTCAACCTTTTTGCATTAATAATTGTATTTCTTAGTTATTATGGCACATATGCTCTTTTACTTGCCTTACAATAGGTGTAGACATTTGAGAGATGAATGTAAATTAACTTCTAATGGAGCTAGCAAAAGTGTTATACTTGTTTTCTCAGAATGGTAGATTCTTAATGTAAGTTTAAAACTAAATATATTGAAGGGCCTTGCATTATATTGTAATCTCAGAAAGGACCAGAGAAGGTAGTGCTCCAAAAGATTGTGGCCATCTTATATAATCATTGATGGCATATAGCCATATTCCCAGCCTGTGGTACTACGCAGGTCTTAAACTGGGAGCCAGGGCCAGGGTTTAAGCTCTGGCCCTGTCTCTGATTATCTGCATGATTCCTAGACAAGTCTTATTTTCCCAACTGAAAAATGAGAATACTCATACTTACTGTGCCCAGGGTTGCTGTCAGAATGAAATAATATATGTGAAATTTTTTGAAGAAGACTTCATAGAAGTTTGAAGCAGCTTGCCTATTGGGAGCAAAAAAGTAGAAGCCTTTCCAGGCATGTGCAAAGGTTCTGCTGGGGGGAATCACTGTGAATTCTGGACACTGTAGGTATATAGTAATGTATCTGTATAGGTTGATAGTGGGAAATCAGTAGCAGCTCTACCTAATTTGTTAAATGAATTCTAATTTTTAATTATAATCCTGTTGAGTAAGTAATTCAACTTCTTTGTGCCTCAGTTGTTTATCAGTGATATGAAGATAATAATATATACCTTGGGTATTTCACACGATTGTTGATAGGACTGAATGATTAGATATATATTCAAATAGTATAAGAAACTTGTTAATAGTAAATAGATTTAAGAGCTACAGCTAATCAGAGAGATCTCTTCAATTGCTAAAGTTAATAATTATAATGAAATTGTTGAATTGCTAATTGTTGAATTGAGATTTATAATTATAGAAGGGATTAAATTACAATTTGTTAAGTTCTTTTACGTATCTTATTTGATTGACATAAATTTAAAATGTCAGGTAATAGCATTATATTGTTGTTATTTCTGTAACATTCCAAGGGGCTTTACAAATCCTCTAGCCCAACTACAGAATTGTATAGAAAGAACAAACTTATTTTTTCATTTATTTTAGAAATTGGTGGTTGTAAGAAATTTATTTAACAGAGATTTATGATCTACTCAGCTTCAAGTCCAAGAAAGGGAGTGTTGGTATCAAGTTGATTGTGATCTGCACTAGTTTAGTGAAGATCTGAGTATATTTGATAACTCCTTTTGAAAATAGGATCTATTATTATTGGGCTTTGTTCAGCAGTGTGTGTCCCCACTTTTTTTTATTTTTAAGCCCTCTTTAATCCAATTTCCCTATTTCATCCTTATCAATTCATTAGCTAATTTAACCTCCTTCTAAGAGTTGCTTTTTAAACTCAGATAATTATTCTAATATAATTCAAGTTAAATGAAAAGATGATATATTTTTAATCAGATTTTTTAATTTGTACCTATTTTTTCCTTGTTTTCTCTAAACTAAGTTTCTATCATTATGCAAACAAATATGATATTTACTTAATTAAAGCACAGAAGTGGCTATTCTATTTTTAATCTACTTGACTAGAGCCTCCATCTAGCATATTCTTCAGAGCTGCTCCAGGATCACATTATACGTTATAATGAATTAGTTCTTGTAACTAGACCCCCTTGGACACAGTCCAAGACAAACTTGTACTATTCAAAATTCTGTGTTTCACTATAGTGAGAAGTGTTACTTGAGGGTTCAAAGTATTCAGTCTCTTTTTACTATAATTTTACCAATGTAAACTTGAACAATAAAGTCTTTGGATCAGTGCTGTAAATAAAAGTATTTACAGAATACACACTAACTGTTCATTTTGCTGCTGTTTGGCCCTTTAAAAATTGGCAACCAAATTCAGGAAATGAAATGTAGTTTATTAGAAAATACCTTTCTCACAGAAGATCAAGTGTCAGTGCCTCTCAGGTTTTGTGGGAATGGATCAAATACATCAGACAAAAATAGGCTAAAGTTCCTCACTTTCTGTTTGAAGTTGCTGTACTCATTTCTCAGAAAATCCATTTTAGTTGTATAATGTATTACTTAAAATTATGTTGGTAAACTAAGGAAAAAGCAGTTTCACCATGTTTGTCTTCTAATAGTGATCTACTGGATACCTCTTGGGCCCCGCTTGCTCCAGCCTTTGTAGTGACAGCCAGATTCATGCCGGTGAAACCTGACAGCCCCTTACTTGACTTTCTGACCTGGGAGCTTCTCTACAACCTTTGGAAACAGGAGCACAACCTGAAAGTGTGAGGAAATTCACAACCTATGTGGCAACCCGTAAATGACGAAAGGCAGAACTGGTGAATGAGTGCTCCTCTCACATCTCGCAGGCAATTCTGAAGGAGCTTGCTGACTCCTAAGAAGATACTGGGATTGAGCTGACTTTGCCCATAGTGGGGGATGAGCTCCAGGATGCACTTTTGTATTGGCTTTCCCTCCCTTTCCATTTTCTTCTCCTAATTCCCCACTCCTGTTCCTAGGATGAATTCCCAAATAAAGAACTTACGCATAATCTGGAGGACACAGGCTCTACTTTCCACAGAGAACCCAACTTAAGAGATAAAGGTTAAACGTAAGATTTTCATTTCACTATTTTAAAGTTATTAATGGAAAATTTAACTTTTGAAGGTTGGCATTCATGGATGGGACAGTCAAATTAATTGTATGCAGTAATTTGTAAGGATGTTAATGCTGACCCAAGATTGGTTGAACCATGTGCATTTGAGGCTATTTTTTGATAGTGATAATGGTTCTCTTATAAGCAAGAGAATCTTTTCTTCTGCTTCTCAAACTTTATTAGACATTAGAATAATCTAGAAAATATATAAATATGTAGATTCATAGTATCTACCCACTAGAGATTCTAACGTGGTATGTCTAGAATGGAGGTCAGCAATATGCATTTTTTTTTTTATTTTTTATTTATTTATTTATTTTTTTAAAGATTTTATTTTTTCCTTTTTCTCCCCAAAGCCCCCCCGGTACATAGTTGTGTATTCTTCGTTGTGGGTTCTTCTAGTTGTGGCATATGGGACGCTGCCTCAGCGTGGTCTGATGAGCAGTGCCATGTCCGCGTCCAGGATTCGAACCAACGAAACACTGGGCCGCCTGCAGCGGAGCGCGCGAACTTAACCACTCGGCCACGGGGCCAGCCCCAGCAATATGCCTTTTTGATAGGCATACCCCAGGTGAATGAGATGGTCCACAGACCACACTTCGAGAAACATTGCTGCTTTATTACAGTGGTAATACTGCTGGTATAACCCGTGACTACAAAATAAATTAAAGCTAACTGACTCCACAGGAACTGAATTAGTATCATGGCACCATTAATCACATGTTCTAATAAACTAAGTGAACAAACCACAGCCAGGGAATTCAGATTAAAAAGATATCCCAATTTTAATTTCAGCATCACCGTGCTCTTCTTTTCTAGAAATTTGATTTGATAGTGCTTACTTGGCTTTAACATTAGTATTAACATGTGGTTTGTTAATGGTAACAAGGAACTGCTAAGAATTTAATTTAGGCTAGACATGTTTAATTTATACTTACTGGTAGAACTAGAACAACATGTCATTCATCTCAAAGAAGTAAACACATCTTAACAAGTAAAACTGTGGGAAAAAAAGACTGGTATTGTCATGCTGGAATGGACTGAACAACTTTTCTTGCTGAATGGCCTATAGCCAGGCTTCAGTGTAACCCAGTTCCAGTGGCCTGTAGCCACATTCCAGTGGTTAGTTCTATATTATAGTTAAAAAACAGTATGCTTGTTCCTGAGCAACATGTATTTGTTTTAAATTTTGTTGTACAATAACTTGGAAAGTGACTAGAGTGGCATTTAACAGCTCACTAAAATGCTATGTAGATGGTATTTACCATTCAGTTCTTATTATATTATTGAATATTGATTACAATATTAATATTTTCAGAAATGTGAATGATCCTTCCATCTCAGACTGTATTTCATCTACTTTCAGTTAGTAGACCCTTGCCCTCCAAATTTAGACCTGTATACGTTAAGTGTAATTTTTTTATAGAAGACCTCAACACAGAATTCTATAGTATTTCTCCACGTCCGTAAATATTGTACTGCAAGCTATGTAAAGTTATCAATCTGTATTTCTTAATGTTTCAAGATAAATTCAGAAATTCATTAGATTTAAAATGTTTTAGGGGCCAGCCCAAGTGGCATAGTGGTTAAGTTTGCGCATGCCCTGGGGTTCACAGGTTCACATCCCGGGCGCAGACCTAGCACTGCTTGTCAAGCCATGCTGTGGCAGCATCCACATAAAATAGAGAAAGGCACAGATGTTAGCTCAGCAACAGTCTTCCTCAAGCACAAAGAAGAAGATTGGCAACAGATGTTAGCTCAGGGCCAATCTTCCTCACCAAAATAAAAATAAATAAATAAAACGTTTCCCTCTTGGAAGGAAGTGTTTCTCTTTCCTAATCCAAATCATTGCAAAAATGATAGGCAAAGAACCTTTAAGGGAGGGGCTGGCCCGGTGGCGCAGCAGTTAAGTGCCCACGTTCCGCTTCTTGGCAGCCCCGGGTTCGCTGGTTCAGACCTCAAGTGCAGACATGGCACCGCTTGGCAAAAGCCATGCTGCGGTAGGCATCCCACATATAAAGTAGAGGAATATGAGCATGGATGTTAGCTCAGGGCAAGTCTTCCTCAGCAAAAAGAGGAGGATTGGCAGTAGTTAGCTCAGGGCTAATCTTCCTCAAAAAAAAAAAAGAACCTTTAAGGGAATAAACTTAAAATAGAACTTTGAAACTAAAAATTTGTTATGCAAGTTACATTTTCACTTTGTCGGTAATATGTAACTTCTAAGATAATAGTGTTCTGATTACTTTCAAGGTTATATGTCTTTAACACAATGAGCTATAACATTTTCTATTTCCTGGTTAGTTTTTGAAGCATAGCAAGTTTGGTTGTTGGTCCTGAATTATCCAAATTATCTATTTATATAGAAATGTTTTAAAAATATATTTTAAATTTATGTTACTCCCTGCCTTCTTTTCAGTTGTTTATTGTAATATCTACTCTAAATGTATGAAAATAAATGCAAATTAAATACTAATTTAATGACTAGTCACATAAAGCTAAATTGCTTAAGTATCTAATAAAATAGTTTTAATAAGAATAATTAATAGGCTAAATTGGTGAAGTGGTATTTTGTCTTTAGGTATGCCATTTACATACAAGCTTTTCACTTTGAGAAAAACAAAATTCGTTTACTGTGAATATACATTTCAAATCACAGTATCAGCATAAAGCTTATTTGTATAGATAGCAGTTAAACATCTTTTAGGAAGTTAAAGTTGATTGCAAGAGCTCAGTAAGATCAGTTTGTGTTATAAGTGGATCTATTTTTTGGTTCTAATATCAGGTTATAAACTATTTCCTGTTCTTAATTCACACATTGGAAGATGTGTCAACTGACCCAAGTTTAGTTAGGCAAGCTCTTAGAATGTTTTGTCACATTATTCTGAACTACCTCCTGACCAATGGCATACATTTCATAAATATCTCACTTGTGAGCTTTGCTCATTGCCTCTGTCTCCTAATCAATTTATCAGTCTGAGCTAATTCAATATTATTTTTAGAAAATGTTAAATCCTATTCAATCTTACTTCTTACATTCAACACATTTTGGACTTACTCTCCTTGTCATTATTTACTATCAAGAGAGTGCAATATAATTTAATATTGACCTACAATAAATTTAATTTGGAAGAGAATATTTTGTAGGAAAAAACACATTCTAGAGCCCTGAAGAAGTAATTCAATTGGTAGTAGAAAGAGCACAATCCTTAGAGCATTGGCCAACTAATCTGATGTCATATGAAATAATAGATATAAAATGCCTTTGAAAACTCAGATATCAGGCACAGTAAGGTATAACTTGGCTTATCTATGTCACAGTTCCTTCCTTTGGTATAGATGATTGAAATTTGAATTTTTTTAAACTTTTTAAACATTTTAATCACCTTGGTATATTGCTCTCAAAATACATTTAACAAAGCCTCCTTTGAAGTGATTCTTTAATTGAACTTGATTATATGGGTTTCTAATCTTTTTAATTTAATAAGGTTAAAATATTATCCAATATTAAATCTTAATGCTTTCCAAGTTACTGATTTAATTTTTATCTCTCTGACAAAAATAAAATGTATATTCTAAGTTAAGCTTTGACTTCTCTTACTCAAGCTATTTGTTGAAATTTATTACGCATTCTAAAGGAGTGGGAAGTATATTGACATTTGCTGCACCTACTGTGTTCTAGGAACTGTGCTAGGTGTTTTACACACAATATGTCATTTAATCCTTCCAACAGCTCTTGGAGAATGATATTAGTTTCCTTAACTTACAGATGGAGAAAAGAGAACTCAGAGAATTAAGTAATTCCCAAAGTAAACTAGTTTGTAGCAGAGTCAGTATTCAAACCCATCTCAATTTGGCTCAAAAGCCCATATGTTTTTCAATATACTACCTTTTCTCTTGATTGTAAAGATAAGAAACAAATGGAAGTAATTATTTTCCAGAGTCCACATGGACTTAACTAAATTTACCAAATTTAGAAGCATCCCTCAGGTAGGCTTTTACCTGTGAAAAGATAAGGGGATTAGTAGAATTAACATTTAGTTCCAGGAATCTGAATTTAAATAGTCAAGCTTTTGGTTCTGAAGCTTTCTGTAGTGCCACTTCCTTGGAATTCCTGAAGGTAAAAACATTTAAAGCATTTTTTGAACACTTGTGTGCAAAGCATTGTATTAAGAGCTCACCACTTAAATAACAGGTTCTGTCACCTTTAAGATGGGTTTTAAATCCTGAAATTCTGTTCTCCATAACCTTATTGAAATTTTCCTGTCAGTTCTAACCAAATTTTAGAAGTACTAACTTCTCTGGCAAATCTTAAACTATATCCATATGAGTGACTAAAACAATACAAAAATACATATATACATACATACTAAGAAAATGAACAGTTGAGAGTTTAAAGCAATATTACATCAGAAAATGACAGCAGAGTCCACAGAAAATCTGGGAAAATATGAAGGAATGCAAAGTACTCTTATCAGTTTGATACAAAATTTCATGATGGCATTACGAGATTAGAGTTTGAGGGGGTAGTCAGCTTCATTACCAATGGCAACCCATAAATTCAGCCACTCTGCCAAAAAAGTTTGGGGGCAATAATGGTATAGAATAAAATATAAAAGCAAATAATTTCTTAGTTCAGTAAAAACTTAACATAACTATACGACACAATTTTATCTTTTTGCAAATCCTTTAGAAAACATAGATTTCATGTAGTATTCAGGAGACTTGATGTAGGGTACTGAAAAAATATTAACCTGAGTTTGTATTCAGGCAACTGGGATGTTCTGGTCCCAGCTCTACCATTGGATTGTAAAGTAGTGATATAACTACATTTTTGGGCTTTTCATTCAACTCAAACATGAGGAGTTGGATTCATAAGTTTTTATTCAAGAATCATTCTAGTTAAATATCACGATTCTAAGTGCTTTTGGTAGGAAATACATGAAGATATTCAGGAAGGAAAGAGGTTACAGTTGTTAAGAAAGCTAGCATTGTTGACAAAAAGAGTCATTGTGTGAAACTGTGGCTAGGAATAAAGACAGAGGAATGCATCCCCCACTAAACTTAAAGAATAAAAAGATTATTAAATGAGAAACACCTTTTTACCTGGCCTCTGAGATAATATAGGGCTGTATATGCACACACACAGATTCACATGTACAAACACACTTGACTCCTAATTTGATTGAAATTCATATATCCTTAATTTTAATCTAAACATCACAAGGTATCAATATTATAAAGGAATCAATTTATGGAAAATGCATAAAGGTCATATTTAATAAGACTTCTATATATTTGAAACTGAAAATCCTAGTAAATGAAAACTCTAGAATCTCTCTCCAAAATGTAGTTAGGCTTGAAATTTTACCCATAGATTTTATATGAAATATGTATCTAGTTCCTAAACAGCTTTCCTCAAAACCATAAACATAAAAAATGCTCAATAAATAAATTAGAATCCCAAATTAAGTTTATCTTTAAACAGTAAGCCCTGTATTTTAAACAGTATGGTTTAAATTTTCTAGATTACTGTATATAGTATATTTATCAGAAACACTAAAGTATATGCTATTGACATGTCTATATCTTGCCTGAAAACTAATTGAAAAGAGAAAAATTCAACCAACCAAAAATTTCAATCCATATTCCCCCAAAATTGTCAGAATACAGTTTATGCTGAATAAAATTAATTTTGATTTGCTGAATCAGCACATTTCTTTTGCAGATTCAACATTACACAGCTTTTTAGAAATTTAGCTAAATTATCAGAAGTTTTATGCAGAATTGCCTTGGAGTGGGACTAAAAGGTATCCAAAGGGTTTCCCTGCAAAAAATGAAATCTCGTCTGAACATTTTTTTTTTCATCAACATCCTAAAGAGACTTATAGACTTTGGGTCTGAGCATGGACTCTAGGGACAAGGAAAAGGATGCATCAATCTTGCTGTTCAAAGCAGTCGTAGTAAGATGGCCTACAGGTAGTTCTGGGCAGGAAAACATTCAGTATAAATTTATTTAAAAAGGTATTTTAATTCCTAGGGAAATTCATATATCAGCTGTTATGCTAAACTGAATGCCCAGAAGATGTGTGCATTTACTTCAGTCTAATGTTAATAACTAAGGGGGTAGTTTGGTATGCCAAAATAAATCTACAGGGATTGGTAACTTTCATTTTAAATGACACAAGCTACTAAAATAAATTAATTAGATCAAAGAAAGAGAGAAGAAAAAGAATTATTTTAAAATATAATATAAATGAAAAGAAAATCCAAATATTCTTTAACCTAAAAAGTTTTTCAGACCTAATAGGCATGACAAAACCTGTCTTCATTCCTTTCTATTCAGCTCAGCAAGTACTTTTGAGCTCCAATAGTTAATCAGTTACCAGATTCCACAATCTTTGTTTTTCACACTCCTCAATTCTTGCTGTGAATTGTTCCCCTAATGTACTTAGGATCACCAAGCAGGCCAAGACTACTTTTCTTTATGCCTTAAAAAGGCCATTATTATTTTATCCACAATTAGATTTACCATATAAAATTTTTGCTATATAACAACATACTGTAAAACATGATAGTATATTATCAAAGTAGATGGTTTAAGATGAATCATTAATAGGTGAAATATATTTAGCAAAACTATTCAACCCAGCTTCTTAATGACTATAACCAGGCCCACCTTACAATAAAATATAGCAAAAGTGTACTATATTCCAAATAACCTTTATCGAAACAAATCAATGAACATATATGCAAGTATTATAAAACAATATCTAACCAGCTTTACATAAAAGGCATAATGTAAATATATGTCATGTTAAAAATAGATAACTTCTTAAACATCGTTTCTTAATTGAACCTTCCAAAAGTGCATAAAAAATTGCGAAATACAAAAAAATGTATTAACTTACCCTTCAATTTATTTAGAAAACCTCTGCTCTTGGTCGAAAGCAGAAGTGTTTCACTGCTGACACTCCCTGAAGCTATAAACTTAAACGGTAAATCAGAGGAAGCCACCACTCTGGACCATGCTAGTTTGCTAGACGCTACTGCTGTTTGGAAGAGTTCTGTGGCATCTGAGCTATATACAGTGTGCAATGGATAACCTAATATGCCTTTCATTTAACTGGCTGGGCAGGTTTCTACCGTCTGTGGAACATGGAATCAAACCAGAATATGTTGGCATAACAGGCCAGTCAAACCGGTTCTTCTGTGGATCCAGAACCCGTCCAACCAGTCTGCATCAAAGGCTAGCCCAACAAGCTGCAGCGGCTCAGCTCTGCTAAGCTTGTACCGGGTGAGTTATCCCCACCTCTGTCAACTCCCAACAAACTGCTCAGAATGTTGTAGCCTCCAGCAAAATAATTCAGAGTTCTAGTGGGAGGGGTAGAGCTGTGTCAGGTATAGCAAGAGTCCATTGTTATAAACCTCTCATTGTATATATTTGAGGATCTATCATCCTCAGAGGTAGGTAATCCTTTTTAAAAGGTACTCCAAGGCTCTCTGCAGACTAAAGCCTCTAGAAAGAGAGTATCTACAATAAAGAAGAATCCATATGCCTGCCCTTTTCCCCTAGTCCACTTGTCTCTGCTTGGCCTAGCTTAGCCTTGCGGAGGAGCTTGATATTCCCCACAAGGGTAGTGGCCCTGAGAGCTAGAAGGAAGCATTTCTAGAGGGAGGAAAACAAGGTATAAGTTGATCAGACATTTGCCTGTGTGTGTTACCTTCCTTGTACTCAAATGATCCTTGTACCATTCCAGCCAAAAATTGGAAAAACTCCTATTTCTATATACTAGGACAGCTAGGAGAGGTTTTGCTTTGGATATTCAACTGTTGAACACAAATTATTGATATCTACTGTGTGCCAGCAACTATGCCAAGCACAGGGTTACAACGGTGAAAAAGACAAGTTTAGTAAGAGATGGGAGCCATGTCCAAGTTCCCAGTTACGCATATCTAGTCATCTTTTGGAAGGAAGAAGTGAGCGACACAAGATCGCATTTTGACAGAAATTGGTTTGTATTAAGGGAGACCATGTGAGATTTGTTCTTACTCTCTCATAATACTTGCACATTTAGAAACAGTCTTTCCTATCTCCTAATGCAGTGATTCTCAAACTTTCCTGCTGAAGTATCGTCTGAAGTGCTGATTAAGAACACAGATTACTGGGGGCTGGCCTGCTGGCATAGTGGTTAAGTTCGCGCACTCCCTGGGGTTTGCAGGCCCAGATTCCAGGTACAGACTTATGCACTACTCATCAAGCCGTGCTGTGGTGGCATTCCACATACAAAATAGAGGAAGATGGGCACAGATGTTAGCTCAGGGCCAATCTTCCTCATAAAAACCAAAAAACCCCACAGATTGCTGGTCCTCCCCTCCAGAGATTCTGATTCAGTAGGTCTGGGATGTTACTCAAGTGCTTCTGGTGATTCTGCTACAATTGTTGCAGGGAGCCTAGGCCCAGCCTCCATGCTCAGCTACTTTTCTATTTTTGTAATTAAATAGAATACATATTAATCCAAAGTTGCCATATTCACTTTTGTATCTCCAATGTATAGGACACTGACACTTAGAAAGTATTTAATCAATGCTTATTAAGTAAATATCTACTCAGCTCCAGCACTTGCTAGATCCTAGTGAAATCACAAAAATCACAACTAATAACTATTATGTGAATCAAACTGCATTAAATACTGTAATTATAATAATTTAGGTAAGAGCACAGAAAAAGGAGCAAATATGACTGAGTGTGGGAAAGACTTCACAAAGGAGATTAGTTTAGTGACTTTTCTTTTTCAGCCATGACCAAAGATTACTATCTGCAGGATAACAAAAGGTTGAGGGAACAATACAAAGAATGCCTTTGATTTGATACAGTAATGAAAGTTTTAAGTACCGAGGGTACTCTAACATCAAATCTTAGTAATAAGGCTGTTTCCTAGAGCAGAGGTCAACAAATTTTTCCACAAAAGTTCAGAGAGTAAATATTTTAGGGTCTATCGGCCAGATTGTCTCTGTTTCAACTATTCAACTCTAACGTGTAGCACAAAAGCAGATATAAACAATAGTCAATAAATGGGTGTGGCTATGTTCCAATAAAATCTTATAAAACAGGTGACAGGCTGGATTCAACCAGTGGGCCGTAGTTTGCTGACCCCTGCTCTAGAGTGAAACTTGTGAAAATTAACAAAATTGCATAACTGTTTAGGAAACCAGTCTTGGGAGTCAGAAAGACTTGGGTTCCTTCCCATTTCTGTTCCATATTAGCTTTGTCACCTGAGTCAAGCATTTGTTTTATTTATAAAATGTGGATGAAAGTAATAGTTCCTACCCCTTAGAGTCAGTGTTAGATTCAAATAATATAATTCCTGTGAGGCTTTATCCAAAAATCTAGTACACAATAAGGGCCCAATAAAATGTCAGCTAAAAAATAAAACATTTAAACGTGGTAGTTGAACATGAGTATTTATTTCCATTATTTCTTAAAGTCCCACTAAAATGACAATAAAGAACCAAAACAGCATGAAATCCTAAGGCTCAAAAAGAATGAGAGGAAGCAGACAAGAGATGTCTGTAAATTTTGGAAGAAGGAACGAGGATGAGAGGTGTCTGATTTAGCAGAGCATGGAAAGAGGAAATGTACTTGCAATAATCAAAGCAAGTCTATCTCTGCTGCAGAATCCTATAAAACTTCAGGAATTGAAGGCACAAGGTGCCTCTATATAGACTTGAGGAGTTGGGAGGGAGTCTTGAAATGGGAGGATTGGTTGAAAATCTGCTTAAAAAGCAGTTTGCTCCCTAGATCCATTCCCCAACCCGAAGGCCTGGAGACGGCCCCTTCTGCAATGTTGGCAGACAGTAGGCAGGACTTGTTGATTCGTGCTGGGAGAGATTGTCCCAGGATGTTCTGGACTTGAGAATACCAGGCAGGACTGAGGGTGAACGGTCAAGTTCCACACTGAAAGCAACGAGATTATATTAGTTTCCTATGGCTGCTGTAACAAATTACCACAAACTTAGTGGTTTAAAAGGACACAAATTTATTATCTTACAGTTCTGGAGATCAGTAGTCCAAAATGGGCCTCACTGGGTTAAAGTCAGGGTCTCAGCAGGGTTGAACTCCTTCTGGAGGTTCTAGACGAGAATCTGTTTTCTTGTCTTTTCCGGCTTCTAGAGGCTGCCTGCATTTCTTGGCTCATGGCCCCTTTCCATCTTCAAAGCCAGTAATGGCCAGTTAAGTCTTTCTCATGTTGCATCATTTTGACACTGAGTCTGCTGCCTTCCTCCTCCATATTTAAATCCAACTGTACAATCCAGGATAATCTCCCCATTTAAAGTCAGCCGATTATCAACCTTAATTCCAGCTGCAACCTTTATTCCCCTCTGCCACCTTAATTCTCCTCTGCCATGTAACATAACGTATTCGAAGATTTCTGGGATTAGGATGTGGACATCTTTGAGAGACCATTATTCCACAGAGGTTAAGATAAAATCTCTATATTGAATGGAGAGATGCCCAGGTCCATTCCTCTGCTTGGCTTCTGAATGCTGGTAACCAGGTTCATACTCTTCACTCAGAAAGCAGGAAACTGGAGAGTTTCTCTGCAAGAAACTCTCAAAACTCTCATCATCCTAGTGCAGTGGTTAGTAACAGGGATGATTTTGGCCCTAGGGACCATTTGACAATGTCTGGAGAAATTTTCGATTGTAAACAACTGAGAGAGGTAGGGGAAGGGTGTGCTACTGACCTCTAGTAGCTAGGGGCCAGGGATGCTACTGATCATTCTACAATGCACAGGACAGCATATCCTACTCCCCTCCCTGCCCCCCCAAATAATTATCCTATCTTAAACGTCAATAGTGCCAAAGATGGGAAACCCTACTCTAATGTTAAGCATACCAGTCAACATCATCCTAATATAAATAAACAAATTCCTCCTAGGAAGGCAGAGTTGCATATCAGCATTTTTATGTTTTATTCTAAGGTATAGAGAGATCTAACATGAAAGAGACAAAAAAGAAACCAAAAGATAAAAAGAACTTACAGAAAATAGTCAATATAGGGAGCAGAATAATAATTTAAAAAACCCCATTATATTAATATCTTCAAAGAAATAAGAAAAGATACTAATTGCATAAAACAAGAACAGAAGGCTATCTAAAAATGGAACTTTTGGAGAATGAAAAAGATATTAGAAGGGCTGGCCCCGTGGCCGAGTGGTTAAGTTCGCGCGCTCCGCTGCAGGTGGCCCAGTGTTTCATTGGTTCGAATCCTGGGTGCGGACATGGCACTGCTCATCAAACCACGCTGAGGCAGCATCCCACATGCCACAACTAGAAGGACCCACAACGAAGAATATACAACTATGTAGCGGGGGGCTTTGGGGAGAAAAAGGAAAAAAATAAAATCTTTAAAAAAAAAAGAAAAAGAAAGTAAAAACATGGTATCAGAAATAAAGTCAACAGGAATTGGAAGATAAAGTTCCACAGAAAATAAAATTAAGAAACTACTGAAGTATGTGCTACAAAATAAGAGTAAATTAAGAAAGATGAAAACATGTAATTCAGAATCCCACTTCTTTTTGCTTAAAGTTCAACATGGCCACCGGTCTCAAGATCACAGCACAATTTAGGGTGACCATATACCAGTAAGTCATTGAAGACTCTCTGATTTTTGCTTCAAATTCACGTTGCCTATGACTGAGGGAAGGAAAGAGAGATAGAGAAGAGAAGAGAAGGAGAAGATGTGAATATGATTGGGTTTTGATATTAGATTTAAATTTAAAAGATTTTTTTAAATGCAGGTGTTCACTTCACCCTTCAACAAGGATTAATGTTCAAAATCATAAAATGAGGAAGACAATCAAACTGGTACAAGTACAAACTTGCACCTGAAGAAAAAGTTTGCACAAACATTTATATCTGCCAATATTCATAAGTAAGGGTTTGCAACATACTTTCTAATAGCTAGTAAAACCTGATCACTATGAAATTAAGAGCATGTTTTACCTGAATAAGCCCAAATCAGGAAACCTGAATTTGAGCTTACCTCTGTTACTCATAGGGTATGTAAACATGGGTTATTTATTTATTTAACATCCTGAGCCTCAGTTGCTTCATTTATTAAATGAGGGAGTTTGGTTGGATATATTCTAAATATCTATTCAGCTCAACACTTTTATTCTAAAGTTCCTTTGAGCATGTGAACAATTAAAAAAAAATGTGGGAGAAAAGCAAAATAAACCAATCAAGGAGACATTTTACAGAAGAGCAGTTTTAAAATGTGAGCTGATTTTAGGTTGTGTTCTCTAAAAGCTGATATTGAGATGTGGATTCAGGTGCAAGTGATTTATTAGAAATGTGCTCCACTATGAAACCAGTAAGGGAGGCAGGGAAGCAGGATCAGAAAGGAGAGTAAGAAAAGCAAGGGTATGATTTCAACATCAGCCTGGTCCAGGGGAGCTCCAGAGCATAAATTACAAAGAAAGAGTTTATCCCACCTGGAGGCAAAGGAATTAGACTTTCATACTCCTGAACCAGTGGCTGGCTACTGGCTACTCCAAGGATTTGTAAACTTCAGACATCTTCAGCTCTCCATGAGAAGTGGCTCTAGTAACTGAAGAGCATTCCTTTGAAGAAGGTTGCAGGTGCTATGACATTAAGAGTGAAGCTGTAACCATCTACTTCTAGCCAAGATGGAGTTACAGGAATCAGATTTACCCTGCCACATGAAAAAACAATAACAAGGGCAAAATGTGTAAAACAAGGTTTTTAAGACATTGTACGTCAGTCAACAAAGTACAGTTATCTCTAAGAGAGAGTAAATAAACAAGGTGACCCCTATAGTCACTCCAGCCTACTGCATGGAGAGAGTTTCCAGGCCATGGTGAAAAGAGGGACAAGACAGGTAGAGTTGAGTAGTCTCACAGAGATTGTCAGATTGGGTAAAAATGCAAAACTCAATGATATGCTGCCCCCAGTGAACACACTTTAGATATAAAGACCCAGATAAGTTAAAAGTAAAAGGATGGAAAAAGCTATACCATGCTAACACTAATCAAAAGACATCTGGAGTGGCTATATTAATATTACACAAAGTAGGTCAAGATCAGAGAATATTACTAAAGATAAAAAAGGTCATTTCAAAATGATAAAGAGTTTAATTCAACAAGGAAACCTAGTAATTCTGCACATTTATGCATCTAAACACACAAATAAAAAATACGTGAAGCAAAAGCTGATAGAACTGAAAAGGGAACAGAACAAATCTATAGTTATATTTAACAATTGAATCTGGAGATTTCAACAACCTTTCCTCAATAATTGGTAGAATAAGTAAGCAGGAAATCACTAAGAGTGTAGAAGACAACACTATCAACCTACTTGATGTAATTGACATTTGGAGATCACTCAGCCTGAAAAAAAACTGAATGCACCTTCTCTTCAAGTGTATGTGGAGCATTTACCACGTTAGATCATATTCTGGATCCTAAAACAAGTCTCAAATTTAAACAGATTCAAGTCATACAAAGTATGTTTTCTGACCACAATAGAATTAAATTAGAAGTTAATAAAAGAATAATGTGTGGAAAATCCCAAATATTTGTAAACTAAATAGCACACTCCTAAATAACTCATGGATCAATGATGAAATAAAGGGAAATTAGGAACTATTTTGAGATAAATGATAATGAAAACACAACATATTAAAATTTGTGAGGTGAATATGTAGTTAAATTCAGAATACTCTAATGTAATAGTGACGGGTAAATCACTTATAAATTTAATAAGAAGGTTAAAAGACAAAAGTATTAAGGATAACTGTAACTATAATAATTTGTTAATGGATACACAAGGTAAAATGATGTAAACTGTGACATCAAAACCAAAATGTTGGGGCCGTCCTGGTGGCGCAGCGGTTAAGTGCACATGTTCTGCTTCAGTGGCCCGGGATTCTCCGGTTCAGATCCCGGTTGTGGACATGGCACCGCTTGGCAAGCCAGGCTGTGGTAGGCGTCCCACATATAAACTAGAGGAAGATGGGCATGGATGTTAGCTCAGGGCCGGTCTTCCTCAGCAAAAAGAGGAGGATTGACAGCACTTAGCTCAGGGCTAATCTTCCTCAAAAAAAAAAAAAAAAGAATACAATTCCATTTACAATTGCAACAAAAAGAATAAAGTATCTATGAGTAAATTTAACCATGGTGGTGAAACACTTATACAATGAAAACTATAAGACATTATTGAAAGAAATAGGTGATGACATAAAGAGATGGAAAGAGATTCCATGCACATGGATTGGAAGAATAAACATAGTTGAAATGTCTACCCAGAGCAATCTACAGATGCAATGCAATCCCAATCAGAATCCCAATGACATTCTTCAAGGAAATACAACAAAGAATCGTAAAATTAATATGGGCAACCAAAGACCCAAAGAATTGCTAAAGCAATACTGAGAAAAATGAACAAAGCTAGAGGTATCACAATCCCTGACTTCAAAATGTACTACAAAGCTAAATTAATCAAAACAGCATGGTACTGGTACAGAAACAGACACACAGATCAATGGAACAGAACTGAAAGCCCAGAAATAAAAGCACACATCTATGGACAGCTAATCTTTGACAAAGGTGCCAAGAATGTACAATGAAGAAAAGACAGTCTCTTCAATAAATGGTGTTGGGAAAACTGGACAGCCACATGCAAAAGAATGAAAGTAGAACATTATCTCATGCCGTACACAAAAATAAACTAAAAATGAATCAAAGACTTGAAGATAAGTCCTGAAACCATAAAACTCCTGGAAGATAATATAGGTAGTATTCTCTTTGACCTCAAACTTAAAAGGATCTTTTCGAATACCATGTCTTCTCAGACAACGGAAACAAAAGAAAAAATAAACAAGTGGGAGTTCATCAGACTAAAGAGCTTCTGCAAGACAAATGAAATTAGGATCAAAACAAAAAGACAACCCACCAACTAGGAGAAAATATTTGCAAATCATATATCCGACAAGGGCTTAATCTCCATAATATATAAGGAACTCACACAACTGAACAACAAAAAAACAAAAATCCTGATCAAAAAATGGAGAGAGGATATGAAGAGATATTTTTCCAAAGAAGATATACAGATGGCCAATAAACAAATGAAAAGAGTTCAACATCACTAAGCACCAGGGAAATGCAAATCAAAACCTCCTAAGATATCACCTTACACCTGTTAAAATGGCTATAATCACAAAGACAAATGTTGGAGAGGGTGTGGAGAAAAGGAAACCCTCTTACACTGCTGGTGGGAATGCAAACTGGTGCAGCCACTACGGAAAACAGTACGGAGATTCCTCAAAATCCAAGTGCCCATTGACCAACAATTGGATAAAGAAGACGTATATATATACAATGGAATACTACTCAGCCATAAAAAAAGACAAAATCATTCCATTTGAAACAACATGGATGGACCTGGAAGGAATTATGCTAAGCAAAATAAGCCAGACAGAAAAAGACAAACACCATATGATTTTACTCATATGTGGAATATAAATAAACATACTGACAAAGAAAATAGTTCAGTGGTTACTAGAGGAAAGGGAGTAGGAGGTGAGCACAGTGGGTGAAAGGGAGAACTTCTGTGGTGACAGATAAGAACTAATGTACAATTGAAATTTCACAATGATGTAAACTATTATCAACTCAATAAAAAGAAAAGTTCAAAGTTAAAAAAAGAGACAAAGAATTTCACTATGTAATGATAAAGGGGTCAATTCATCAAGAGGATATAACAACTGTAAATATTTATGCACCCAACATTGGAGCACCTAAATACATAAAGCAAATATGAACAGATCTGAAGGGAGAAATAGAAAGCAATACTATAATAATAGGGGACTTCATGTATAAATGGTCAGTTAACTTACAGCAAAGGAGCCAGGAATATACAATGAGGAAAGGACAGTCTCTTCAGTAAATGATATTGGGAAAACTGGACAGCCACATGCAAATGAATGAAACTGGACCACTGTCTTAGACTGCTTACAAAAATCAATTCAAGATGATCAAAGAGTTAAATGTAAGACCTGGAACCATGAAACTCCTTGAAGAAATCATAGGCAGTAAATAGCTTGTCATCAGTCTTGGTGATGAGTTTTTGGATTTGACATCAAAAGCAAAGGCAACAAAAGCAAAAATAAACAAATGGGACTATATCAAATTAAAAAGCCATATACTGTACTGTATATTTGAACGTTGCTAAGAGAGTAGATCTTAAAAGTTCTCATCACAAAAAAATTTGTAAGTATTTGTGGTAATGGATGTTAACTAGACTTATTGTGATGAGCATTTTGTAATATATACTTATATTGAATCATTATGTTATACACTTGAAACTAATAAAATGTTATATCTTGTCAATTATATCATCTCAAGTAAACAACAACCTCAGTGAGGTGAGGGCCTCATCTGCTTGTTCTCTACTGTACCTCCAGCACCTAGCACAGGGTCTACCTGGCATAGAGTCAGCATTCAATGAATGTATGTTGCATGAATTGAACCAAACTCTATTTGACTTCGTGACCTGAGCAAATTTATTCTTTTCTCTAAGCATCAAATTCCCTATCTGTAAAATAAGGGCTATGGGCTAGATACTCTCCAAAGTTCTTTTCAGTCTGACATTTTATGGTTTACTTTACTTAAACCTGAATCCCACTCCCAGTAATGTTCCTCACTGATGAAATAAAATATATTAGTGGACTTCAATACCCCACTTTCAACAATGGATAGATCATCTGCACAGAAAATCAGTAAGGAAATATTGGACTTAAACTACACATTTGACCAGATGGACCTAACAGACGTATATAGAACATTCCCATCCACATTAGACCAGAAAGATCTAACAGACATACACAGACATTCCATCCAGAAGCAGAATACACATTCTTCTCAAGTGCACATGGAACATTCTCCAGGATAGATCATATGTAGGTTACAAAACAAACCTTAGCAAATGTAAGAAGATTGAAATCATACCAAGTATCTTTTCTGACCACAGTGTTTTGAAACTATATATCAATAACAGGAGGAAAATTAGAAAATTCACAAATGTGTGAGAATTTAATAACACTCTTGAACAACCAATCACTTGTTCAAAGAAGAAATCTAAAAGGAAATAAAAAAATGAATGAAATGAAACAAATGAAAATGGAAACATAGCATACCAAAACTTATGGGATGCAGCAAAAGGAGTTCTAGGGGGGAAGTCTATAACGGTAAATGCCTACACTAAGAAAAACAAAGATCTCAAATAAACAACCTAACTTTATATCTCAAGGAGCTAGAAAAAGAACAAACTAGGTCCAAAATAACAAGGATTGGATCAGAAATAAATGAAATAGAAACTAAAAAGACAGAAGAAAAGATCAATGAAACTAAGAGCTGGTTTTCTGAAAAGATTAAAAAAATTGATAAACCTTTAGCTAGATTAAGAAAAAAAGAGAGAAGACTCAAATAAATACAATCAGAAATGAAAGATGAGACATTAAAACTGATAACACAGAAATACTAAAGGTCTTAAGAAACTACTATGAACACTTATATACCAACAAAGCAGATAACCTAGAAGAAATGGATAAATTCCTGGAAGCATAGAACCAATTGATACTGAATCATGAAGAAATAGAAAATCTGGACAAATCAATTATTAGTAAGGAAATTGAATCAGTAATGAAAAACCTGCCAACAAAGAAAAGCCCAGGAGGGCCAGCCCCATGGCCGAGTGGTTAAGTTCACGTGCTCTGGTTTGGTGGCCAAAGGTTTCTCTGGTTTGGATCCTGGGTGCGGACATGGCACAGCTCATCATGCCATGCTTAAGCAGTGTTCCACAGAGCACAACCAGAGGCACTTACAACTAAAATATACAACTATGTACTGGAGGACTTTGGGGAGAAGAAGGAAAAAAAAGATGATTGGCAACAGATGTTAAATCAGGTGCCAACCTTAAAAAAAAAAAGAAAAACCCAGGACCAGACGGCTTCACTGGTGAATTCTACATTAAAAAAGAATTAATGCCAATCCTTCTCCAACTCTACTAGAAATTGAAGAGGAGAGATACTTCCAAATTCATTTTATGAGGTCAGCATTATGGCCTGATACCAATGCCAGAAAAGACACTATGGAAAAGCAAATTACAGGCCAATACCCCTGATGAACATAGATTCAAAAATCTTCAACAAAATATTAACAAACCAAATGTAACAGTACATTAAAAGAATCATATACCATGGTCATATGGGATTTATTCCTGGGATGCAAGGATGGTTCAACATAGGTAAATCAATAAATGTGATACACCACAGTAACAAATGAAGGATAGAACTCATATGATTATCTCAATAGATGCAGAAAAAATATCTGACAAAATTCAACATGCTTTCATGATAAAATCACTCATTGAATTGGGTATACAAGGAACTTACCTCAATACAATATAAAGGCCGTATATGACAAGCCCACAGCTGATATCATACTCAATTATGAAAAGCTAGAAGAATGTCCTCTAAGATCAGGAACAAGACAAGGATGCCCACTCTTGCCACTTTAATTCAACATATTCCTGGAAGTCCTAGCCAGAGAAATTAGGCAAGAAAAGAAAAAAAAGTTATCAAAATCAGAAAGGAAGAAGTAAAATTATATGTTTGCAGATGACATGATCTTATATATAGAAAATCCTAAAGACTCCACCAAAAAACTGTTAGAACTAATAAATGAATTCAGTGAAGTTTCAGGATACAAAATCAATATACAAAAATAATTTGCACTTCTATACACTAACAACAAACTAACAGAAAGAAAAATTAAGAAAACAATTCCATTTACAATTTCATCAAAAAGGATAAAATATTCAGGAATAAATTCACCCAAAGAGGTTAAACATCTGTACACTGAAAACTGTAAAACATTGATGAAAGAAATTGAAGAAGGCACAAATAAGTGGAAAGATATCCTGCGTTCATGGATTGGAAGAATTAATATTGTTAAAATGTTCATACCACTCAAAGCAATCTACAGATTCGATGCAATCCCTATCAAAATTCCAATGGCCTTTTTCACAAAGTAGAACAAAGAATCCTAAAATTTTTATGGAACCACAAATTACCCCAGGCAGCCAAAGCAATCTTGAGAAAGAAGAACAAAATTAGAGGGATCATGCTTCCCGATTTGAAACTATATTACAAAGAGATAGTAATCAAAACAGTACAGTATTGGCATAAAAACAGGCACATGGATCAAAGGAACAGAATAGAGAGCCCAGAAATAAACCTACGCATATATGGTCAATTAATTTTTGACAAGAAGCAAGAATACACAATGGGGAAAGGGTAGTCGGGAAAACTGGACAGCCACATGCAAAAAAATGAAACTGGCCCACTATTCTACACCATATACAAAAATCAACTTGAAATGTATGAAGGACTTAAATGTAAAGTCTGAAACTGTAAAACTAGAAGAAAACACAAGGGGCAAGCTCCAACATTGGTCTTGGCAATGGTTTTTTGGATTTGTCGTCAAAAGCAAAGGCAACAAAAGTAAAAATAAACAAGTGGGACTACACCAAACTAAAAAGCTTCTGCACAGCAAAGGAAACCATCAACAAAATGAAAAGGAAATCTACAGAATGGGAGAAAATATTTGCAAACCACATATGTGTTGAGTGATTAATATTCAAAATATACAAGGAAATTATACAACTCATAGAAAAAAAACAACCCAAATAAAAAATGGGCAAAGGACATGAATAGACATTTTCCCAAAGACATACAAATGGCCAACAGGTACATGAAAAGGTGCTCAACATCGCTAATCATCAGGGAAATGAAAATCAAAAGCACAATGAGATATTATCTCACAACTGTTGGCTGGCTAGTATCAAAAAGACAAGAGATAACAAAAGCTGGTGAGGATGTGAAGAAAAGAAAACCCTTTTACACTGTTGGTGGAAATATAAACTGCTTCAGCTGCAATAGAAAACAGCATGGAGGTTCCTCAAAACTTAGAATTAGGGGCCGGCCCCGTGGCCGAGTAGTTAAGTTCGCGTTCTCCGCTGTGGCGGCCCAGGGTTTCGCTGGTTCGAGTCCTGGGCGTGGACATGGCACCGCTGGTCAGGCCATGCTGAGGCGGCATCCCACATGCCACAACTGGAAGGACTCACAACTGAAAAATACACGACTATGTACTGGGGGGCTTCTGGAGAAAAAGGAAAAATAAAATCTTAAAAAAACCCAAAAAACAAAAAGCAAAAAACCTAGAATTAGAACTGCTATATGATCCAGCAATCCCACTTCTGAGTATACATCCAAAAGAAAGGAAATCATATCTCAAAGAGATATCTGTACTCCCATGTTCAATGCAGCATGTTCACAATAGCCAAGACATGGCAACAACCTAAGTGTCCATCAGTGGATGAATGGATAAAGAAAATGTGTATGTGTATATATATTCCATTGTATGTATATATGTAGGTATGTACATATATGTGTTTGTGTATATGGAATATTATATATATTATAAATATACTGAAATATATATATGTATATATACATATAATGGAATATTATTCAGCCATGAGAAAGAAGGAAATTCTGCCATTTGTGACAACATGGGTAAACCTGGAGGGCAGTATGTTAAGGGAAATAAGCCAGACAAAGACAAATACTGCATAGTATCACTTATATGTGGACTCTTAAAAAAATGTCGAACACACAGAGAGAGTAGAATGTTAGTCGCCAGGGACTGGAAGATTGGGGAAATAGGAGAGGCTGATAAAAGGGTACAAACTTTCAGTTATAAGATGAATAAAATCTGAGAGTATAAGGTGTAACATAGTGACTATAGTTGATAATACCGTATTGTATAATTGAAATTTGCTAAGAAAGTAGAATTTAAGTGTTCTCACCACCTCCTCCAATAGGTAAATATATGAGGTGATAGATGAGTTAATTAACTTGATAGTGGGAATCCTTTCACTGTATATATAGCAAGTCATCACATTGTACACTTTAAATATATTGCAATTTTATCTGCCAGTTATGCCTTGACATAGCTGAAAAAAGAGTCACTGATATCCAAGGTCATCTAGGTGTTCCTATGTTAGCTTCTAGGGGTTTTGTAGTTTTGCATTTTACATTTAGGTCTGCTACCATTTTGAGTTAATTTCTGTGAAGGCTGTAAGGTCTGTGTCTAGGTTCATGTTTTTGCACACCGAGTTGTTCCAGCACTATTTGTTGAAGAGACTGTCTTTGCTCCACTATATTGCCTTTGCTCCTTTGTCAAAGATCATTTGACTGTATTTATGTGGGTCTATTTCTGGGGTCTATTCTGTTCTATTAATCTATTTGTTTATTCTTTGGCCGATACCACGCTGTCCTGATTACTGCAGCTTTATAATAAGTCTTAAAGTCAGGTAGGATCAGTCCCCCAGCTTTGTTCTCCTTCAATATTGTGTTGGGACTATAGCTTCATCATAGTAACAACCAATATTTTAGGGTGCTTGCCACTTCTAAGCGCTTTTTATGTAGTAACTCATTTAACTCACAAAACATTATAAGGTAGGTATTATTTAGAGCTGAGGAAATAGTTACAGAGATGTTGGCAGCCTAGCTCTAGAACTTGTGTGTAATCATTACATTGTACTACCTTAGAGATGAACTAGATTTTGATCCTCAAATTGATATTATTTCTAATTTTTAGCTACTTTTATTTTTATCTGTTATTGTTAAGGAGATAACTCTTCTAAAGTTCCTTTCAATAACACGCCTTCTATTTTCTGCCACTCAGTGGGAAGGAGGGGTTTTATATTTGACCCCTTCTAAAAAAAACTCTCCCCTGCTGCTCAGAAGCCATTTGTTCCATGTTAGCATTTCTCAAATATAGCATTCTTTTTTTGATAGCATACGAGCATACTTCTTAACCTCCTACCTAATACTATGTGAAGTATTCTGTAGGACACTAGTTTGGCAAAATAAGACAGCACCGTTACTCCCTGTATTGTTGTAGCATCTAATGTCCTCCCTGGACTGGCAGCAGATGTGATTAAAACTTCCCATAATTACCTACATAGTTTTGCTGCTTATTTTTCATGCTCCTTTGTATGTATATCATACAAATCTTAGCTAAAATTCTTTTGGTCACAAATGAAACTAACTTGAGCTACTTTAAGGCAACAAAGGCAGAGATTTATTTTGAGGCTGTAAAAGTAACCTAAGAGGAATATAGGGATGTAGGTATTTCAAAAGCAGGGAGTCAGTCTGGCCAAATGAGGAAGTAGAACCAGAAAAAAGAAGACCCATTATTCTCATTCTTTCTCTCTTTGGGGCACATGGTCTTTCATTTTTGCATCTATTTTCTTTCTTTGAAGATCCAAATGTCAGCTAAAATATCCCAGGACTTTAGATTTAGATAATGTCAGCAGGAACTATGTTCCACACCCGTTGGGACTCTGAAGGCTCCTGTGAGATTTCTCCAGATTTCTGAGTGAAGGTCAGTGAGATAAGGGGCAAGGGGAATGCAAGGCTAATGTTCTCCTGCTCACCTCTGGCTCTGGGGCTCTGTTTCCATGGATAGTAGACTTTGTTGAAGGTTTGGAATTTATATCACAGCCATCTAACCAGCAGTGATCACTGGGGACACCTTCAGCCACTCCTGAGAAATTTCCTTTGGTTCTTTACCCACACAAGCCCTTCCACTTCAAAATTTCCTGCTGAATTCTTTCTTCTTCTCTCCTCAGGAGAGGAACAAATTTTTCTGGTGTTTTGCAGAGTAGTTTTACCATCTCCTTTGCTTCTGTCACTTCTGACACTTATGCCCTTAGGGCTTTATATTCTAACCTAAGCAACTCAAAGAAAGACACACCCCTTTGTGGTTGTGTTAGTTTGCTAGGGCTGCCTTAACAAAGTACCACAGACTAGGTGGCTTAAAAAACAGAAATTTATCTTCTCACAGTCTGCAGGCCAGAAGTCTGAAATCAAGGCATTAGTAGGGTTGGTTTCTTCTGATAGCCAGGAGGGAAGAATCTGTTCCAGGCCTCTCTCCTTGGCTTACAGATGGGTGTCTTCTCCCTGTGTCTTTCCTCTGTATGTATCTGTATCCAAATTTCCTGGTCTTGTAAGGACACCAGTCATATTGGTTAGGGCCCACCCTAATGACTTCATTTTAATTTAGGTACTTCTTTAAAGACCATATCTTGAAATACATTTACATTCTGGGATACTAGGAGTTAGGATTTCAACATATTAATTTGGGGGGGTGGGACATAATTCAACCCATGGCACTGGTATTTGTCACTAAGATAATATAATTTTTACCTTTATTACTTTTGCTTCTTAGTGTTTATGAGACAGAAGAAAATCCTCCCTGCAGCAACTCAGCGTAAGCAAGCAGATTTAGCTGATTAGAACTGGGTTCCAATTCCAAATCCCCAGGAGGGAAAAACCAGATGACAGAGGTCAGATTATGTATCTACCCCTGCTCGCTCAGCTTTGGCGAGAGTCAGGTTATGTGGTACATATCAGGCTGATGAGGCCATCCCTGTTGACCAGAGACAGTTGCCAGTGAAGTGAGAACAGTTAGGAGCTGGTCCATCACCTTAAGCATTACCTACCTCTAAAAAAACCAGTGTAAATTAAAATTTATTTAGAATTGAATAGAAAAGAGCAATATGGTATATTTTCCAATTTTATGGCTAAAACTAACTTCAATAGCAGAATAGACTCTTGAGAAATTTATTACTTAGAAAATCTTATGATTGATCAAGACTTAAAGAAAGAACTTAAGTATTTTGTATCTATATTTAATGTTGAAGTAATTGGTGTACTTAAACTTCTAATATGAAGTCATAGGACTACAAAGCAAAATGAACTTATGGTTAAATATTGCAACTTACTTTGTCTGAAATTACCTAAGTACTGTATAGGTGCTAATGAACTCTCCAACTTGAGGAGACATGCAATGAAAATTGCATCACTCTTTGTTTCTGAGTGCTGCTGTAAGCAGTGATTTTCTTTTCCACCTGTAGTTTTTCCTTTAAATTGCTACCTTGTGCCAAATTAAGAGATATGAGTTTGCAAATAGCTTTGTTTTACATGCCAGCAATAATAACTAGACTCACCAAGGAAAAGCAACCTCAGCTACCTTTACAAAAGTTCATATTGCCTATTTCTTTCTTTCTCTTTATACCCGTGTCACTATAACTTATTTTTTCCTGTGACACATTAGAAAGAGATTTCCTATGTCTGAGAGTGTCATGATCAGTGTCTTTAATGCTAAAGAAGTTGTAATTAGCAGAAACATGGCTTTAGGTCACATTTTATAAGTAGCAACATGCCTTTATTTCTGGCCTGGAAGGCAGTGGCAAGCTTCCCTCTTCCTACCCCTCGCTTTCTTTCCTCTTTGGCATTACAGTGTAGTTGTTAGGAGTCTGGGTTTCAAAAGAAGATACACCTAGGTTCAAATACCAGTTCAACCATGTACTAGTTGTAAGTTCTTGGGTAACTTACTGGGCTTCTGAGCTTAGCTTCTTCATCCATAAAGGGGAATAATAAAATTATTACAAAGATTAAATGGGATAATATTTACAATGTGCTTAGCAATAGCCTGGCACATAGCAAATGTTTAAAAAGTAGTAGCAATAGTTAAAAACAATACTAATTATTTTCAGTGCTAGGCCTGGGGAAATAAAGATGCATGAGGTGTGGTCCTTGTCTTGCAGGAATTCATAGATCAACAGAGTATGAAACTCAAAAAGTATTACTGTAAATGTATCTTTATATTGGGAAGGAACTTGGTACTTGACAGTTGGTTCTTATTTCCATTAAGCACTACATTATTATTATTTTTTAAAATACCTAAAGTTTATTCTTAACTTTGGATTTTAAGAACTTTATTCTCAGAGCAAGTTATTGTAAGTGACTCATTAGAACTGTAGGTGTTGGCATTTCTCTGCCCTGTTCTTAGTTCTGTCCTAGCCACACAGGCTGCCAGGCTCTTTCCTAGGTACTAAAGAAAGGACAGCCAGGGGGGCATCAAGATCCAAACGGTGAAGCATATTCAACCTAAAAGATTGGCTCTGGTCCCAGCTTTGGAGCTTGAGAGGAGGGACTAGAATGCGAGATGCAAATTCAGGAAATCTATCCAGAATTGAGACAAAGAAAAAGAGGCTCAAGTAATTCAATTGGTACCCAAGGCCTGACTTCCTCCAGGCACCTTAGGAACTCAAGAGATCTGGGTAGGAGCTCAAACCAGCAGCCTGACCTTCACAGAAGCAGTGTAACCTGGTGGTAGGGAAGGCTAAGAGAGGTGGAGAGAAGAGCACTATAAAGCGTTAGCCCAGGGATCTCTAAACCTTTCTGACTGTTGATCTGTATTTATGTATTTATGATTTATATACACGTACCTCTATTACTAGTAACATCTCAGTGCATAATAAAGTTTATTGTTAATGATAATTGCAATTATTTTAAATATTTAGGAAGTAATTTAAAATTATTCTGGCTGGCTTCTTGCCAGATTTGATTGTACTATTACTGTTTTTAAATGAAGATAGGCTGATAAAGAAGAGATTGGGCTGCTTTCTTGTTGTTTGGTGTTGTGCTTGCTTTCTTAGTGTTATTTTCACTTTGCCTTTTAAAGCCATCATGTGAGAATTAGGTTAGTAATCCATAAATGCACTTAATTGGGCACACATAGACAGAAATGCATTGCTATATATTGAAATCCATGAAAAATTAGGGTACCCTTTTTTGATCTCTTTTGATTTGTAAAACTCTTCCTCCTCCCTCAGGTTACCTCACATTTTATATAGAACTTACATCCTTCCCTAACATTCAAAGGATGAACAGTCACAGTATAATCCTTTTCTTTTTCTGAACTGATGTTGAAAGAGATTGGCAGAAGTTAAGGAAGTAACACTTGGCTTCTTATAATAAAGAAGAGAGACAGGTGATGTGATGTGTAGGGCTGCAAAGAAGAAGAGCTGAAAGAGTGGAAGTTAAAAAGATATGGGCAATTGATGGTGATGTCAGCATCATGGTGGAGTGAGCTCTTCCCTTGGACTCTCCCCTCTAAAATACAGTCGAAATGACATTCAAGCACCAACAGAGGACATACACACAACACACACAATGCCTGCAGGTGGTGGTGGGGCTGGATCCTCCAGGGGAAGTGGAAGCTGATCAGCAGGAGCTCTGCAGAGAGAGAGGGGCCAGGGCTGGGGGAAGTGCACAGGTGAGGAGAGAGGCTGCATCCCCACCTGGCAACCAGCTCCACAATTTCCCAGAGCACAGAGCAGAGAGAGAGGGGCCATGGCTGGGGGAGGTGCGCAGGTGAGGAGAGGGGCCCTGTCCTCGCCAGGCACTCCAGCCCCACGATTGCCCAGAGCATGGAGCACAGAGAGAGGGGCCACGGCTGGGGGAGTTGCGCAGGTGAAGAGAGACACCCTTTCCCCACCAGCAATCTAGCCCCACAATCTCCCAGAGCATGGTGTGGAGAGAGAGGGGCTGCAGCTGGGGAAACGTGCAGGTGAGAAGAGGTGCCCCATCCTTGCCTGGCACTCCAGCTCCAAGATTGACTGGAGCATGGTGTGGCGATCAAGGCAGCAGCAGCTGGGGGAAGTGCACAGGTGAAGAGAGGTGCCCTGTCCCTGCCTGGCACCCCAGCCCCATAATTGCCTGGATCCCAGTACAGAGAGAGAGGTGGCAGCTGGTGGATCTCCATAAGGGTGCAGAGCACCATGGAGAGAGAGAGACAGCAATTGGGGGAAGCACGCAGATGTAAAAAAGTGCCCCTTCCCCTGCCTGGCACTCCAATCCTGTCATCGCCCAAAGCTTGGCACAGAGAGAGATGCAGAGGCTCGGGGAAGCTCAGATGAAAGAAAACACCTGTCCCCCTGCCTGGCATTACAGACCTGTCATCAGTCAGAGCATTGCACAGAGAGAAAAGCAGTCAGTGATCAGAGCTGAGGAGCCCCTGATCGTTCTGGGCCCAGAATACACAGCACCTGATCCCCGCCCAGTGGTGGCCTATGGCAGCTGTGACCAGATAACACCGTGTGGAGGCAAAAATCCACACCATCAAGTGGCATAAGAATGTATGTTAAATCTCCAGATCAGAAGGAAAATGACAAGTTCCCAAAAACCAACCCTGAAGACACAGAAATCCATAACCTAAATGACAAAGAATTCAAGAGAGCTTTCATAAAAGAACTCAACGAGCTACAAGAAAACACAGAAAGACAAATCAACAAATTCAGGAGCTTCTTCACAAAAGAGATTGAAACTATAAAGAAGAACCAATCAGAATTTTTGGAGATGAAAAACACAATGGACAAGATAAAGAAAAATCTGGACTCCCTAAACAACAGAACTAACAATATGGAGGACCAAATTAGCAATTTAGAGGTCAGTACTACAGAAATGCTTCTATATTACTGGGAGGAGAGGAAGGAGAAGAGAGAACTAAGACTAAAAAAAAATGAGGAAGCTCTCAGAGAAATATCTGACTCAATTAGGAAATGCAACATAAGGATTATGGGTATTCAAGAGGGGGAAGAAAAGGAGAATAGAGTGGAAAGCTTGTTCAAAGAAATAATAATGGAGAATTTCCCAAACTTGGGAAAGGAGATGGAAATCCACTTGAAAGAAGCTACCAGATCTCCTAACTATGTCAATGTAAAAAGACCTACTGCCAGGCATATAGTAGTAAAGCCGGCAGAAGTCAGTGACAAAGACAAACTATTAAGGGCAGCAAGGCAGAAGAAAATAACTTACAAAGGAACCCCTACCAGACTTTCAGCAGATTTCTCAGCAGAAACCTGACAGGCTAGGAGAGAGTGGAATGATAATATTCAAAATCCTGAAAGACAAAACCTTTCATCCAAGAATACTCTATCTAGTGAAAATCTCCTTCAGATATGATGGAGAAATAAAAACTTTCCAAGATAAACAAAAGCTAAGGGAGTTCATCACTGCAAGACCCGCCTGCCCCCATGAGAAATGCTCAAGAAGGTCCTCATACCTGAAAAGAAAAAGGAAATAGGGAAGGGGCTACAAAACCTTGAGCAAGGAGATGAATATGTAGACAATAATCAGAAAATGGGACCTCTCTGTCAGATCAGGTTGGTAAACAGTTAACATTTACATCAAGGATAAAGAAAAGGAAAACAACAAAATAAAAATAATCTCTTTATTTTAACCACAAACTCACAACACAAGATGGAATAAGATATGACAAAAATAACTTAGAAGGGAGGTGATGTCAGCAACATGGCATAGTGAGCTCACCCAGGACTCTCTCCCCTCCAAACTACAACCAAAAGGAACAAGTGAATTTCAACCAAAAATTCTAGTAATGCAGAGATTGTCAGAGACCCACAGCAGCCAGACGATGGAGGGCAGAGAGGCTGGAGCCGCACTCAGAGGAGCTGGAATGGGGTAAGAGAGAACTTCGCTCCCTCCCCTACAGACTGGGATTCCTCCCGCAGGTGAGGGAAGCAGCAGGGGAGGGGCCATGCATCCACGGGATCGTCCAGGACTCCCACCGCCCCTGCAGCAGAAACCCTCTAACGGGGGAAAGCTTCCACATGGGGGGACCCCATCAAGCCAGGGCCCCGGGAAACCAGAGAGCGAGAGCTGATCAGAATCCAGGCCTGCGCACTAGAGAAAGTGCCCCTCCTCTCCCAACCTGCACTGTGCGTGGCCATCGCGGCTGAAGGTGGAGGGCTCAGAACTTGTTGCTTTCGACCCCCATCTAGTGGCAACAGGCTGTAACTGCAACCAAATAATACCATCATGCACAAAAACTGCCCTTCTACCATCCAGCATTTTATAAAAGCTCCAGACCAGAAGGAAAACAATAAAAACACAGAATTATGGCCTGAGGAGTTGGAAATAGGTAAACTAAGAGAAAGTGAGTTCAGAGTAGCTATCATCAAAAAACTCAATGAGGTAAAGGGAAATATAGAGAAACAAGTCAACGAGTTCTGGAGTTACTTCACAAAAGAGACTGAAACTATAAAGAAGAATCGATCAGACATACTAGAGATGAAAAATACAATGGATCAGATAAAACAGAATACAGATTCCTTGAATGCCCATGTAGACACCATAGAGGAGCAAATTACCATAATCGAAGATAGACAGGTGGAATGGCTCCAGACAGAGGAAGAAAGAGAACTAAGAATTAAAAAAAATGAAGAAAATCTCTGAGAAATAGCAGACTCAATGAGGAAACCCAATTTAAGAATTATCGGAATCCCTGAGGGCGTGCAAAAGGAAAATGGAACAGAAAGTGTGCTCAAAGAAATAGTAGAAGAAAATTTCCCAAATCTAGGGATCGAGGGAGAAATGTGTGTGGAGGAAGCTTTCAGATCTCCTAGATCTGTCAATGTAAAAAGACCTACTCCAAAGCATATAGTAGTAAAAATGGCAAAAATGAATGACAAAGAAAGAATACCTAGGGCAGTAAGGCAGAAGAAAGTAACCTACAAAGGAACTCCTATCAGACTTTCAGCAGATTTCTCTACAGAAACCTTACAAGCTAGGAGAGAATGGAATGACGTATTCAAAACTTTAAAGGATAAAAATCTTCAGCCAAGAATACTCTATCTGGCAAAAATATCCTTCAGATAGGAGGGAGAAATTAAATCTTTTCCAGACAAACAAATGCTAAGGGACTTTGTAGCCAAAAGACCTCCACTACAAGAAATCCTCAAAAGGGCTCTCATACCTGAAAAAAGAAAAAAAGGGAGAAAGGGGTCACAAAACACAAAGTAGGGAGACAAATAGAATCAGAACAGGATAGCAAATATTCAACTATAGCATTAGGATAAAGGGAAAGAAACCACCAAAGCAAAGACGATCTTATCAGTCTAACCACAAACTCACAACATGAGTTGGAATAAGAGATGAAAATAATAATTTAGGAGGGGAAGAGGAAAGGGACTAAATCAGTCTAGGCTGAGGAAGTAAGAGACCATCAGAAAATGGACTACATTATGCACAAGATTCTGAATACAAACTTCAGGGTAGCCACTAAACTAAAAAACAGAACATAGACACAAAACATAAATAAGGGAAAATCTAAGAAACCCAGCTTAAGAAATTGCAGAAGTCAATGGGTAGGCTGAAACACACAGGATGAGAAACAAAGGTAATGCAGTAAAACTGGATCAAGAGTGACAGAATGACAGCATTAAGCCCTCATGCATCAATACTCACCCTCAATGTAAACGGATTGAACTCTCCAATAAAGAGACACAGAGTGGTAAAATGGATTAAAGAACAAGATCCAACAGTTTGTTGCCTCCAGGAAACACACCTCAGCCCCAAGGACAAACACAGACTCAGAGTGAAGGGGTGGAAGACAATACTCCAAGCTAATAGCAAACAAAAGAAAGCAGGTGTTGCAATACTTACATCAGACAAAACAGATTTCAAAATAAGGCAGGTAAAGAGAGACATAGAGGGCCAATATATAATGATCAAAGGGAAACTTCATCAAGAAGAAATAACGCTTATAAATATCTATGCTCCCAAACAGGAGCACCAAAGTTCATAAAGCAACTGTTAACAAACCTAAAAGAAGATATCAAAAATAACACAATAATAGTAGGGGACCTCAACACCCCACTCACATCAAGAGACAGATCATCCAGACAGAAAATCAACAAGGAAACAGTGGAGCTAAACAAAAAACTAAAACAATTGGACTTAATAGACACATATAGAACACTACATCCAAAAACAGCAGAATACACGTTCTTCTCAAGTGTGCAGGGAACATTCTCAAGGATAGACCATATGTTGGGAAACAAGGCAAGCCTCTACAAATTTAAAAAAATTGAAATAATAAGAAGTATCTTCTCTGATCATAACGCTATAAAGCTAGAAATTAATTACAAGAAAAAAGCTAAGAAAGGCACAAGGATGTGGAGACTAGACAATATGCTATTGAACAAGCAATGGATCACTGAAGAAATTAAAGAAGAAATCAAAAAATACCTGGAGACAAATGAAAATGATAACATGCCATATCAACTCATATGGGATACAGCACAACCTGTATTAAGAGGAAAATTCATCACAATACTGACATATCTTAACAAACAAGAACAACTATTGAGTTGTACGAGTTGTTTATGTATTTTAGATATTAACCCCTTATCATATATATGGTTTGCAAATATTTTCTCTCAGCAGGTTGCCTTTTCATTTTGTTGATGGTTTCCTTTGCTGTGCAGAAGCTTTTTGGTTTGATGTAGTCCCACTTGTTTATTTTTGCTTTTATTGCCTTTGATTTTGGTGTCAGAATCCAAAAAATCACTGCCAAGACCAATGTCAAGGAGCTTACCACCTATGTTTTTTCTAGGAGTTGTATGGTTTCAGGTTTTTCACAAAACTAGGAGTTTTATGGCTTCAAGTTTTTAATACATTTTGAGTTAATTTTTGTTTATGGGGTAAGATAGTGGTCCAATTTAATTCTTTTGCATGTGGCTGTCCGGTTTTCCCAGCATTATTTATTGAAGACACTGTCCTTTACCTATAGTATTTTTTTGGCTCCTATGTCAAAAATTAATTGACCCTATATGTGTGGGTTTATTTCTGGGCTCTCTATTCTGATCTGTTGGTCTATGTGTCTCTCTCTATGCCAATATCATACTGTTTTTGATTACTATAGCTTTGTAATATAGTTTGAAGGCAGGGAGTTTGATGCCTCCAGTTTTCCTCTTTCTCAAGATTGCTTTGGCTATTCAGGGTCTTTTGTGGTACCATACATATTTTAGGATGCTTTGTTCTTTTTCTGTGAAAAATGACATTGGAATTTTAATAGGGATTGTATTGTATCTGTAGATGTCTTTGGGTAATATGAACATTTTAACAATATTAATTCTTCGAATCCATGAGCATAGAATATCTTTTCATTTATTTGTGTCTTCTTCATTTCTTTTGTTAATGTCTTATAATTTTCAGTGTACAGATCTTTCACTTCTTCAGTTGAAGCATTTATAGCTGTAAATTTCCCCCTCAGCACTGCCTTCGCTGCGTCCCATAAGTGTTGTTATGTTGTGTTTTCATTTTTATTTATCTCTAAGTATTTTCTAATTTCTCTTGTGATTTCTTTTTTGATCCATTGGTTATTTAAAAGTGTTGTTTAATTTCCACAATTTTGTGAATTTTCTGGTTTTCCTTCTGCTATTGATTTCTAATTTCATCCCATTGTGGTCACAGAAGATACTTTATGATATCTACCCTTGTAAGTCTATTGAGACAACTTTTGGCCTAACATATAGTCTATCTTGGGAAATATTGCATGCACGCTTAAAAAGAATATGTATTTTGGTGTTGGGTAGAGTGTTCTGTACATGTCTATTAGATCTAGTTAGTTTATTGTGTTGTTTAAGTCCTCTGTTTCCTCACTTATTTCTGTTTGGTTGTTCTAGCCATTACTGTGAGTAGAAGATTGAAGTCTCCAACTATTATTGTACAACTATACATTTTTTCTTTAATTCTGTCAGTTTTTGCTTCATATATTTTGATGGTCTGTTATTAGGTGAATAAATGTTTATAATTGTTACATCTTCTTGCTATATTGAACATTTTATTAATATATAATGTTCTTATTTGGTTTCCTGTAAACTTTTTTGATTTAAAGTCTATTTTGCCTGATACTGGTATAGGCACTCCTGCTTTATTTTGGTTACTATTTGCATATCATTTTCTATCCTTTTACTTTCAATTTGTTTGTGTCTTTGGGTCTCAAGTGAGTCTCCTGTAGACAGCATATGGTTGGATCACGTGCTTTTATCCATTATGCCAATCTCTGTCTTTTGACTAGAGAGTTGAATACATTTACATTTAAAGTAATTGCTGACAAGGAGGGACTTATATCCATCATTTTGCTATTTGTTTTCTATGTGCCTTCTAGCTTTTCTGTGCCCTATTTCCTGAATTACTGTATTCTTTTGTGTTTAGTTGACTTTTTGTAGTGAAATGTTGAAGTTCTTTTCTCATTTGCTCTTGTGTAGATTCTATAGCTATCTTCTTTGTGGTTACCACGGGAACTACATTTAACATCCTTAAGTTATAACACTGTAGATTGAATTTATACCAGCTTAACTTCAATAACTTACAAAAACTCTGCTCTGTTACAGCTCTGTCCCCACCCCTTCCAGGTTGTTGATATTACAAAATCACATCTTTTTACATTGTGTACCACAAAACATAAACTAATAATTGTTTTACATGCATTAGTCTCTTAAATTGAAGAAAATAAGATTTGGAGCTACAAATCAAATTTACAATAACGCTGATTTTAGGCTAATTCTTCCTTTTTTTTTCCCTTTATATGTATCAGTCTCTTAAATCACGTAGGAAACAAAAAGTGCAGTTACAGACCATTGTTACAATAATACTAGCTTTTATAATTTCCCATATATTTCTCTTTATTGAAATCGTTATTTCTGCATTTGGCTTTGAGTTACAGTCTATTGTCCTTTCAGTTCACCTTGCAGGACTCCCTTGAGCATTTCTTGCAGAGCAGGTCTAGTGGTAATGACTCCTTCATCTTTTGTTTATCTAGAAATTTCTTAATTTCTTCCTCACTTTTGCAGGACAGTTTTGCTAGATAGTGAATTCTTGGTTGAGTTTTTTTCTTTTAGCACTTTGAATATATTAACCCACTGTCTCTTGGCCTCTAAAGTTTCTGATGAGAAATCCACTGATAATCTTCTGATGAAGATTGTCTGATCAAGGATGCCTTGTATGTAATGATTTGCTTCTCTCTTGCTGCTTTCATGATTCTGTCTTTGTCTTTTGAAAGTTTGACTGTAATGTGTCTCAGTGTGGATCTCTTTGAGTTCATCTTACTTGGAGCTTGTTGAACTTCTTGGATGTTTATATTCATGTCTTTAATAATATTCTCTCTGTCCTGTTCTCTCTTTCTTCTCCTTTTGGGATTCCCAAAATGTGTATGCTGGTCTGCTTGATAGTGTTCCAAGGGATAGGGTCCCCTGGGCTCTGCTCACTTTTCTTCAATTTTTTTGTTTCTGTTCCTCAGACTTGATAATTTCCATTTCCTACCTTCAAGTTCTCTGATTCTTTCTTCTGCCTGATCAAATCTGCCTTTGAATTCCTCTAGTGAATTTTTCATTTTGGTTATTGTACTTTTCAGCTCCAGAATTTCTTTTGTTTATTTGTTTTTTTAGGTTTTCTATCTATCGCCATTCCCATTTCTTTCATAATTCTTTTTCTTGACTTTCACAACATCTCCCTCTAGTTTTTTGAGCATCTTTAAGACAATTGTTTTTAAGTTTTGTCTGGTATATCTGACATCAGGTCTCTTACAGGGACAGTTTCTGTTGACTTATATTTTTCCTTTGAATAGGCTATACTTTCCTTTTCTTTGTATGACATGATTTTTTGGTTGAATACTGGACATTTGAGTGTAATAATATAGTAACTCTGGAAATCAGATTCTTCCCCTTCCCTGGGTTTGCTGTTGTTTTTGAATGTCCTAGTCTTTAATGTCTGACTCCCAAAAGGGGAAAGAGAGAAAAATGAAAGGATGAAGAAGGGCACCAGAACTTTAAATCCCCTGGAAGTCACTTCAGCCAGAAGAGAAGAGGTTTGCATCAATGAATGCAGGTGCAACTAGAATTGCTGACCACCTGTTTGTATGCACCTCTGCTCAGAAGCAGCAATCAATGACTAGAGCACAGATCCTTGATATGTGGAAGACAGGGTCCTTTTTTCCAACTCTGGCTCCCACAAGCTATGTGCAAGCTGCTCCAAGAACATGGGCACAGCTGTCTGCCACATGACTAGGGGTGGGTGATAGGTAGCTTCTACTGTGCTAGGAGCTGCGATTGACCAAAATTAATTGGAATTTGCCATCCAAATATTTCCCTGGAAGTTGTAAGCCTTCAGACTCTACAATTCCCAAATAGCTATATCAGACAGATTCTGCCAGTGCAATTGTTGTCTAGGTGGGGAGTCTAGGTGTCCAGATTCCTGGTGCTTCCTACTCCACCATCTTCCCAAAATTTGTCTGGCATATCTTTGTTATGTTGGGGGGAAGATTAGCCCTGAGCTAACTACTGCCAATCCTCCTCTTTTTGCTGAGGAAGACTGGCCCTGAGCTAACATCTATGTCCATCTTCCTCTACTTTATATGTGGGATGCCTGCCATAGCATGGCTTGCCAAGTGGTGCCATGTCTGCAGCCAGGATCCGAGCCGGTGAACCCTGGGCCGCTGAAGCGGAACGTGTGAACTTAACCACTGCACCACCGGGCTGGCCCCGAGGTATATCTTTTTTTATAATCTTATGTCCAAGCTTTCTCTTTCAGGTTTTAAATGGCTTTTGTTAACAGCGTATAGCTGGATTTAAGAAAGTGCCATGGGCTGGCCCCATGGCCGAGTGGTTGGGTTCACGCGCTCCACTGCAGGCGGCCCAGTGTTTCATTGGTTCGAGTCCTGGGCATGGACATGGCACTGCTCATCAAGCCACGGTGGGGCAGTGTCCCACATGCTACAACTAGAAGGACCCACAACAAAGAATATACAACTATGTATGGGGGGGCTTTGGGAAGAAAAAGGAAAAGAATAAAATCTTTAAAAAAAAAAAGAAAGAAAGTGCCAGTTTTGGAGTCTCTGGTTTGTATTTTGTGAGTTACCCCACTTAGTGATTATTGACTTATTTACAATTATTTTTATCATCTTATTTTTGTGATTCCATTTACTCTGGGTTTTTTTTTTCCTGCTTTTTCCTTCCTCACTTTCCATCAAATAGTTTAGTAATTTTGTTTATTCTCTCCCCCTCTGGTTTGATAGCTGTATATTCTTTAATTTCAGTGGTTTTCTTATAAGGTATAAATTTCTTAATAAATCTAAAGTTAATAAATATCTATCCTCCAGGTAAACAAGATAATTACTTTAATTCCATTATCCCCCTCCAATCTTAGAGAGAAGAAAGATGGATTGCTTATAAATGAATGACAGTCTGATGGAATATTTCTCAGCAGCATCAACAGAATACTGCAATGAAGTGGTATCTTCGAAGAGCTGAGGTAAATTAATTGTTTACTGGAAAGTCAATAACCCTCTGAAATATAATTCAAGAGCAAAACTCACAGATCTTTTCTGAAAGAACACTAAGTGGTGTACTTCAGTCAGAAGAAAACGGAATGCAGAAGAAAGGAGTGGGGCGTAAGAGCAATGTGGATCAAAGAGACTGGGAAATGTATTGGTAAGTCTTTATAAACACTAACTATAAAATGTAATGTTAAGAATCATTCTGTGAGATAGAGGGCTCCTCATTTTTACAGATGGAGAAAAGAAGGGTGGAGAAGCTGGGTTTCAAACTTGAATGGAGTCACGCAGCTAAAGACTAGAGCCAGGAGAATGCCCCGTTGTTCAGAGATGGCATGAGACTCACAAAGCAATACTAGCAATCTATGTTTATTCTGTGAGCTAACTTGTGACTCACACAGTTTTTGTGTCTATGAGTTTGAGAATGTATAAGAAAAATTCACTCAGGTATTATCTTTTGAATTAAGGAGAACACGAAGCAAGAAGGCCCAATAAAGATAAATTGGGAAAGTTTATGCTTGAAATCCCAATTGTGCAGAATGAATTTTTCAGTCACTTAGCATGATTACACAAACTTCGAGAAATATTAAGTAACTGATGGTAATATGAGCACATTAAAAACACCAAAGGTGGAGAGAGAAACCAAATTGAATCAACAAAATTACTCTTAGTAAATAACAAAACTTCGAGTTCCTCTGTATTTGGGGATAAATTCTAAACAATAAAACACATGTGATGCTGTATTTTTAAAAAACATCACCTGATTTGTTCTTTAACCAGGCTTACATGCTACAATGTAATCTTTTAAAATTATAGGTAATTAAAAGAAAGCACCTTATACCTCAGTTAATCACAGTCGTTTCAAAAATATGTCCCTTCTCTTAACAAAGCAGTAACCCAGCCAAAGCTTGGATAAACTGGCATTTCCCTAGATCACATGTTTCATTCCTAAACACAATGCCCCTTGTGTTTCTTTCAGGTGTCCATACTTTCTCTGAAAAATAGATCTCCCCTTCCAAAGCTTAAGCATTATCTGCTCTTTGTTTGAAAATAAATGCATTGTTCATGTGTGGACTAGTAGCGCAGGTGTTTCACCTCTCTTTTCCCAGTCAGGCAGATCCTTAAGCCTTTCATGAAATCAGTTCAGTTTAGTAAAGCTCTGACATCCACTTCTCATTGCCATTTCTCTTTAGGGCCATAATATAAGACCCCAAAACAACCAGATTGTCTTTCATTCCATTATGTTTGCATTTTTTATCTCAGGAGTGGCCAGCACTCTACTTCTTTCTTAGTTCTTGAAGACCCACTGTAGGGCATGGCCAGAGTTCTGATCAAGCGTCAGCATCCAGGTGGTTTTCTTTTTCCCTGAACTTCCAATTGCTGCCTTATGATATGGGTTTGCTCCTGTCACTGGAAAGCACTGTCTGAAACCTTTGCATGAAATTAAACTCCCTCAGGTGTAACCAAACTGAATAAAGCCACAGAAGCGTGTATTGGAACAACTCTTTTCTTGAGTGGGGCATGGGAAACACTGACATTCTTAACACAGTGAGGACTAGCATTAAATGTCAGGTAACTGATTTTGTCTTGTGAAGTTTAAGGTTTCAATCCTTCATTTTATTTTCAAACAATCACTTTTCATGTTATTCCCTAGAAAATGAGGATGATATAAATCGCAGATCACTGGGCAAGCTATAGCTGAGAAGGAAAAAGAGGAACAGAATTACTTAAAGACTTCCTCTGTCCTGTGTAAAAGATAGTCATTGATATTACTTATCAAAGTTTCTGTTTTCTAGCTGTGTAACTTGAAGTTTCAAGCAATTTATTATTGTTATTCATGTCGCTAGATTTTTTGGTATAAATCCTATTTTCTGTAATTTACTGTTACTGAAGTGTACCTCAGTAAAATATAGTGCATATTTTAGGATTCCATTATTCCTGTTGCTTTCATAGCCAAGAGTTTTAAAAATTCATCTTCCATTGTAAATGTTAGAAGGTTTATATAAAGATATTGAATAATAACTATCTAGCTTCACAATAATCTAGCTTCTTTACTTTTTCTATTTGCTTAACACTATGTTTAATGCTTTGTTGATTAAAAAGAATGTAACACACTCATAGTGTGTATTATTGCTTTTTTGTCCAATTTACCAAATGTAATAATCTGAACTGAATTGTGAAACATTATTCTGTTCTGGATTTCTGTAGAGTTCCTGTACAATATTGCAAATTCATTTTAAAAACAAGTGCACATTTCTTCAGTTGCTTTAAAAACCTGTTTTGTAGGCATTAGTGATCAATTTCAAAATCAATTTTACTTTCTATTTCAGGATTGATAATTCTATAAAAGATTTGAGGCTAGAATTTGATATTCATGTTACATACTTGCAGTTCTCTGTGACACTGTGGGCTACAGTTCATGTGGACCATCGGCTGGAAGTCAGCATTAGGTGAAGATATTAGGAGATTTTACTTACAAGGAGATGCCACGCTTCTGGACTTAAGGAAAGTGTTAATCAAGATGTTTCAGGGGCCGGCCCGGTGGTGCAGTGGTTAAGTTTGCAATTCTGTTTCTCGGGGCCCAGGGTTTGCCAGTTCAGGTCCTGGGTGCGGACATGGCACTGCTTGGCAAAAGCCATGCTGTGGTAGGTGTCCCACGTATAAAGTAGAGGAAGATGGGCACGATGTTAGCTCAGGGCCAGTCTTTCTCAGCAAAAAGAGGAGGATTGGCAGATGTTAGCTCAGGGCTAATCTTCTTCTTAAAAAAAAAAGTTTCAGTGTTTTGAGATTTTGTTATCAATGGCTGAAGTGAATTTGCAAAACATAATCATAATGTGGAACCTACATTCAAGCATAATTTCTCCTTTTATAGTTATGCATGAGCATGGGTCCCTTATTTATGCTTGAGCCAGCTGACTTCAAAACTCCTAATTCACATCCCCTCGGGACAGCTAACAAAGGGTCTACCCCCTGGATATATGGGAAATAACACTCTGAAACTCCTTGAGTTGGAGAAAGGGAAAAACTCTGTTTTTCCAGCATCCTGGAGTTAATATTTGCAGACATAATTTGTCCAAAATTTTATTAATTTTTTTTTTTAAGCTCAGGAAGATTGGCCCTGAGCTAACATTTGTTGCCAATCTCCCACTTTTTGCCTGAGGAAGATTGTCCCTGAGCTAACATCTGTTCCAGTCTTCCTCTATTTTCTATATGGGATGCTGCCACAGCATGGCTTGATGAACAGTGCGTAGGTCCATACCCAGGATCCAAACCTGTGAACCCTGAGCCTCCAAAGTGGAAGGCACGAACTTAACCCCTACGCCACCAGGCTGGCCCCTATCCAAAAGTTTAAAGAATTTACTGAAGATATAAGCACAACTGGTAAGTTGATTCAAATATTTTTTCATTTTCAACTTTGAGGAATACTTTATGTACAATAAGTGTGAGTTGTCTCTTCTCCCCATTTACTTTATTTGTTCAACCATTTATAGATGTCAGTCTGGACTCATGTATATGTATTTTCTAATTTGGAATTATAATGCAGTGCTATGCTATTTATTTTGGTGCTCAAATTGTCCCAGCTTTGGCCGCTGGGAGCTCTTCCACGTTGGCTCCTGTGTCCCTTTGACATGCCCCACCATTTTGTTTTTTGTGAACTTCCTTACTTTATGATACTATAAGTTACTCCAGGATTATTTTTATTTTCTTTCTCTTCCCCAACCCTAGAATCAACCATTTTCCCAAGGATCCTTGATTTCTTTTATTGGAAAATGGTATTTAGAAATCAGGATGTGCGTGCTGGGTTTACTCTTGGCTGCTGGGGTGTGACTGCTTCCAGGCCCTCTCAGGGGACACAGCTAGGTAAATATATGTATCTATACTAACCTGTGTATGCACATACATCTGTGCTTGATCTGTATCTGTCTATCTGCGTGCAAATTAAACTAGATGTGAGTTCATACTGATGTCTCTGACTCTAATTCAGCACACAGGGTTCCTCCTATCCTTCCCTTCTTGTTTATCTGCAACTTTCATCTCCGACAGTGAGAAGCCTGGCTCATCTACCATCTGTTCACTTAATTGTTCAAACTTAGTATACGTGTAAAGCAGTTACTATAAACATTTTAAATACAATCCTGTGTCTAAGAATTCCTCCTACCATACATTCACACTGCTCTGCAAAGATGTATGGACAAGAATTGTTCATTGAAGCCCTAGCTTCTCCTCCTTCGTTTCCATTCCTTTTCTTTTAAACTTTATTAAATTATCTTTGGTTTTTAAAAAACTTTTTATGTAGACCCTTTCACATATAAAAATCATAGAGGAAAAAGTATTCTGAACCCCATGTGACCATACGTCAACACAATAATTTTTAGTATTTTGCCTATCTTGTTTATTTCCCTTATTCTTTTTAAATGCATTTTTTTAATTTATTTTTTATTTTTTATTTTTTTAAAAGATTTTATTTTTTCCTTTTTCTCCCCAAAGCCCCCCGGTACATAGTTGTATCTTCTTCGTTGTGGGTCCTTCTAGTTGTGGCATGTGGGACGCCGCCTCAGCGTGGTCTGATGAGCAGTGCCATGTCCGCGCCCAGGATTCGAACCAACGAAACACTGGGCCGCCTGCAGCAGAGCGCGCGAACTTAACCACTCGGCCACGGGGCCAGCCCCCTTTATAAATGCATTTTAATGCAAATATCAGGTATCAGTTCACCTATAAATAATTCAGTAAGCATCTCCAACAGATGGCCTACATTAGATACATAACCACAATGCTATGATCGTACCTTAAAAAACTGATAACAGGGGCCAGCCCAGTGGCGCATCGGTTAAGTTCACACGTTCCGCTTCGGTGGCCTGGGTTTCACTGGTTTGGATCCTGGTTGCGGACACGGCACTGCTTGGCAAGCCATGCTGTGGTAGGCGTCCCACATATAAAGTAGAGGAATCCCCAAACAGATATGTAGATATCCCCAGACCCAAACAGGCCTCTGACCATAACATCCTTCCCCACCAGGGCACCAACTTTGACGTAAAAGACTTGCAGAACTGAGAATTCACCTTTCTCTGGAACTCTGCTACTCATAATTAAATCCGGAGCCTGATCCTCAGATTTTTCTGTCCTCTGGCTAAAGGAGATAAGAATCTCTTTATCTGCTACCAAGGAGGATCTCTAAGTTCTGAGTTTTGCATTTCCCTTTAATAATTATCTTTAGCCTTTGGTTATCTTTTTCCAGTTTATCAGTGGCACTCAGCAACGGTGATTGTACTCTATTGTCCGTATAATTAGTACTTCCACAAAAGCCTGAGGTATTGCAGCTGTCAGTACATTCCCTTAGAACTGTGTCCCATCGCAGTTCACCACACGTAAAAGTTTTAATAATTGCACTGCTACAGCATGCCAGGCACTATCGGTACTCCACCTACCAGCAGTGTGGTTCTCATCATCAGCTGGCTGATGAGCCAGTTCTAAAATCCCTGCTTCTTTGGACCACTCTGGCACCAATGAATTGGGCTCCCTGGGAAATAGATTCTGAGCAGAGATTTACATGCAGGAAGTTATTGGTGGTTACTTTGGGGACCAAAACCTTTGAAGGAGTGAAAGAAGCAGGATGGGGCATTGGGAAGAGTTGAACTGCAATGGATTTGCACCAAAAGCCTCAGCTAATCCCATGGAGAGCTCTGGGGCTAGATGATTCTTTAAAGTTGTTCTTTCTTGAGGCAAGGGGGCAGGGTCCTTATACCCCTGAATAGAACAGTCACTGCATGTGTATTGGGAGGCAGCTCTCTTCAGCAAAAGGCAATTCTTAGAGAGGATCTCAGCTGAGAGCCATCTGTTGCCACACTCATAAGATGGGGGTTACCCATAGCGTATGTCATAAAGAGGGCATATGGGTAATCTACCATAGCATCCACATAGTATTATTGCACGTATATTTTTGGAATAAATTCCTTAAAATGGAATTGCTGGATTAAGGGGAAAATGTGTGTAATTTTGCTAGATATTGCCAGATTCTTCTTCAGAGGTTGTATTGTTTTGCATTCCTATCATCAGTGTATAAGAATGCGCATTTCCCCACTGTTTTACCAATAGAGTATGCTTTTAAACTTTTGGGTTGTCAATGTGATAGGTGAGAAACGGTATTTCAGTTGCAAATTGTTTTTAATAGCAAAAATGCTAGAAACAACTGAATATCCATCAATAGGGAACTATTTAATTAAATTATGGTAATTATGTTCTATGTGGCAATACATTCTATGAGGTAGGTCTATATGTACCATATAGCAAAATCTCTAAGGTACATTAAATGAAAAAACAATTTACAGAGCAATGTATAGAGTATGATCTTATTTGTATATAATCAAAGGATATTTATATTTACGTTTTTGAATTTGCAGAAGAAAAACTATTCTGGGGAATGTGATTAGGAGCTGAAGAGGGGTATATTAGTCAGGGTTATCCAGAGAAACAAAACCAATAGGAAATATGTATATATGTGTGTGTGTGTGTATACACACATATATATGTATTTGGTATAAGGAATTCACCCAGGTGATTATGGAGGCTGAGAAGTCCCACAATATGCTGTCTGCAAGCTCGAGATCCAGGAAGCCCAGTGGTGTAACTCAGTTTGAGTTTGAAGGCCTGAGAACCTGGGGAGCTGACAGTGTAAGTCCCGGTCCAAGGGCAGAAGATTGATACCCCGGCTCAAGTTCTCAGGCACAAGGGGGAATTTCTCCCTTTCTCCACCTTTCTGTTCTATTTAGACCCTCAATGGATTGAATGATGCCCATCTACAGTGGGGAAGGCTGATCTGCTTTACTCAGTCTTCTGATTCAGACGCTAATCTCATATGGAAACATACTCAGACACATACCCGTAATGTTTAGCCAAATATCTGGGCATCTTGTGACCTAGTTAAGTTGATACATAATTTTAACTATCACCAGAGGTAAGGGTATTTTTACTTTTCACCTTATGCCCTTCACTACTGTTTGAAATTTTTATGGCAAGTAATATTAATTTTACCTTATTTTTAAAAATGATAGAGCTAGACCTGATGGCCTAGTGGTTAAAATTTGGCTCTTTCAACACTTGCACAGCTTGGGTTTGGTTCCTGGTTGTGGAACCACACCACTCACATGTCAGTTGCCACGCTGTGGTGGTGGCTCACATAGAAGAACTAAAAGGACTTACAACTTGAATGTACAACCATGCACTGGAGCTTTGAGGGGGAAAAACAAAAAAAGAGGAAGATTAGCAAAAGATGTTAGCTCAGAGTGAATCTTCCCAGCAAGAAAAAAAAAAAGGATATTGCTATTCAACCAACAGGTGGCCATTTTTCTCCAAATGTTTTGCTCTCATTTCATGCCTCATCTACTTATTCTCTTCGAAAATGATAACACCCCAGTCTTAGCCCCCTGACCCCAGACACTGTGAGGTAGACTGTTGACCAGATTCACAGGATCCATTTAGCTTTAATTCTCTCTGGGCTTCCTTCCTACTGTGGAGGTTCCTGTGGCTGGGGTTATGGTGGCCCAAACAATAGCTAGAATTTTGCTATTTCGGTGCAATTAGAGCAAAGAAGCTGTTTTCAGAGGAATATGCAAATGAAATTGTGGCAGAATGGCTTACAATCCTGCATCTTTGGACAGACAGTTTCTGTTTGGGCAAATAATCCAACTTGGCGTGTTCTTTAGTGGATATTGGTGCATCCATTTTGTTTTCCATTTTATACAGCATCATTTTGATCATAATCCAACTTCTGAAGAACACCGCGTTAAGCCCAATTTCAAAGAGGAACACTATGAACACTAAAAAGGCTGATAGAACATAATGACCTTCTGAGTGGAATAATTCTTTGGTTTGCTTCTTAAATTGGTATTTCGAATTAAAATGCTAAGGTGATGATAGCCTTAGAAATTTGCCTGTAAATAAGTAAAAAAATGGAGAATATGCAGGTTAACAATTACCACTTCCCTTCTCCCCAGTAATGCACCAACTAGGATTCTGATTTAAAGAATTAATCTAAACCTAGTCAATTTCTGACATCTTATCAGCTTTTCCCCTGATAAAGCAGGAAAAAAATGTGCACATCTTCCAAATTTTAAATTAACAAAAAGTCCACAAAAAAATTTACAAAAATACTGTGTATATTGAGTAGGCAACTAAAAGGTAATGTTAAGCACCTGAGGGGATAAATAAGATAATTATGGCTTGGCATGTTTCTTGAGAGCTTTTCATTTTTCATATAAATTAGATGTTCTGAGATCTCTGTCGGAAATGGATACAAGCTTTCCACTATCAAAAACAGATTAAACCCTTGTCTACAAGTTTTCCCAAGTAGGTCATTCATTAATCTGACATGCTCTACTTTGTTCACATAATACAGGGTAAAATTTTACCTTTTAGTTTTACATTCTACTTCTTTTTTGCTAGGAAGAATTCTATTGTCTTTAGCCCAATTGCATTGTTAACTTTTAATAAAAGCAGTAATAGCCAACTCTGCGTTATAACTGATAGACCATCCACTGCAGCCTTATGTTTCATTTACTATGAAGTTTTTATTCCCCTGAAATGATCACCACGATAAGTCTAGTTACCATATGATGCTGTGTAAAGTTATCACAATATTATTGACTATATACCCTATGCTGTACATTACATCCCCATGGCATTAATTTTATAACTGAAAGTTTGTACCTCTTAAGCCCCATCACCTATTTCCACCATCCCCCTACTTGCCCCCTCAACCACCAGTTTGTTTCCTGTATCTATGAGTCTGTTACTGTTTTGTTTTGTTTATTCATTTGTTTTGTTTTTAAGATTCCAAATATAAGTGAAATAATATGGTATTTATCTTTCTCTGTCTGACTTATTTCACTTAGCATAATACCCTCTAGGTCCATCCACATTGTGCAAATGGCAAGATTTCATTCTATTTTATGGCCGAGTAATAGTCCATTGTGTGTGTATGTATACACCACATCTTCTTTATCTATTCTTCTATTAATGGACATTTAGGTTGCTTCCATATCTTGTTTATTGTAAATAATGCTGCAGTGAACATAGGGGTGCATAAATCTCTTTGAATTAGTGTTTTCATTTTCTTCAGCTAAATACCTACAAGTGGAATTGCTAGATTGTATGGTAGTTGTATTTTTAATTTTTGGAGGATCTTCCATACTGTCTTCCATAGTGGCTGTACCAATCTACATTCCCACCAACAGTGTACAAAAATTTCCTTTTCCTTACATCCTCATCAACACTTGTTATATTTTGTCTTTTTGATAATAGCCATACTAACAGGTGAGAGGTGATATCTCATTGTGGTTTTGATTTGCATTTCCCTGATGATTAGTGATGTTGAGCATCTTTTTATGTGCCTGTTGGCCATCTGTATGTCTTCTTGGGAAAAACGTCAATCAAGTCCTCTGCCCATTTTTTAATTGAGTTTTTTGATATTAAGTTGCATAAGTTCTTTATATATTTTGGATATTAACCCCTTATCAGATGTATCATTTGCAAATATCTTCTCCCATTCAGTAGGTTGCCTTTTCATTTTTGTTGATGGTTTTCTTCACTGTGCAAAAGCATTTTAGTTTGATGTAATCTCATTTGTTTGTTTTTTGCTTTTCTTGCCCTTACCTGAGGAGACTCATCCAAAAAAATATTGCTAAGACTGATTTCAAAGAGTTGACTGCCTATGTTTTCTTCTAGAAGTTTTATGGTTTCAGGTTTTACATTCAAGACTTTATTCCATTTTGAATTTATTTTTGTGTACGATGTGAGGTAGTGGTTCAGTTTCATTTTTGCATGTGGCTGTCTGATTTTCCCAACACAATTTATTGAAGAGACTGTCTTTTCCTCATTTTATTGTCTTGCCTTCTTCATCATAGATTAATTGACCATATATTCATGACTTTATTTCTGGGCTCTCTATTCTATTCCATTGATCTATGTGTCTGTTTTTGTGCCAGTAATGTACTGTTTTGATTACTATAGCTTTGTAGTATAGTTTGAAGTCAGGGAGTATGATAACTCCAGCTTTATTTTTCTTCCTCCAGGTAGCTTTGGCTATTTGGGTTCTTCTGTAGTTGTATACAAATTTTAGGATTTTTTTGTTCTAGTTCTGTGCAGTTACTACAAGTCTTGATTGAAGATCCCACTCATCAAAAACTTAATAATGTTTTTTATAGTCAGGAAATTCATAAGCACCTGTCATAGATTTAGCAATGAAGCTGTCAATTTTCTACACTTTTGCTTTCTAGACAGCACCCAAGGCTCTTGAACACAGTGGTATAAGGAAAAATCAAGGCTCTTTAGTGCTCTGCCTGTCAATGCCCTCCTTGCAGGCAGCAATTCTGGTTGGTGAGGGGCAGTCTAGTCTAGACATTGTCTGAAGTTTGGGGTCTTTAAAGGGGCTATTTGGGAGGTATGTTGAAAATACTTCAAGCTTCTCTTTGCTTGCACCAAGGCAAGAAAATAAACCTTTTACCATTCACGGAGAAAAAAAAAATAACTGCCATCAGAGGCAGCTGTTTTCTTGATAATAAACAAGTCTGTTGTCTTCAAACCAAGTTCCCTTGTTCCTGTGCTGGATGTCTTCCAACTGCACACTCCGCCCTCATCTACCCTGCTTTCTGCCCAAAGAGGTTGACCTGTTTAGATGAAATCGCTGGTTTTCCAAGTGTGGCCCCAGGACCAGCAGCATCGGCATCACCTGGGGACTTAGTAGAAATGCAGATGTTCAGGCTCCACCCAGACCTACTGAATCAGAACTCTGGGGTGGGCCCAGCAATCTGTTTTAACAAGCCAGTCCTCCAGGTGTGTCTGATGCATGCTAAGGTTTGAGAACCACTGGACTACATGTTAAGCTCCCTTGTCTTGTGGCCACTGGTTGAATTTGGCCAGTGGGAGCACCAGTAGGAAATCAGAGGGAAGAAGGAGAGTGAGGTCTGGACACATTTTCTCAGCTCCCTCCCTGTGAGGTCACCACCAGCTGCCTGTGTTCCTCTAAAGGAATCCACAGCTCCTGTCAGGAAGCCTCTGTCCACATTTACCCTTTGCAGGTCATAGTGACCTCTCCTCCCCTTGGGGCTCTTGCTGTTGCTAGCCTCACAGGGTACTATATTATCCCATGTTAGCCTCTCTAAAATCTGCCCACACTTTTGAAAATAACCCCTTTAATAAACTCTTTGCAATTACCCTGTTTTAATGTTTGAGTGTGCCTGGACCGTGACTGATATATTTCCTAATGGCAATGTTTTTTGATGTTCATTTAAGTGCGTCAGTTTACTTTGGTGAATACCCCCTCTTCCCTTACTTCACAGGGCAGTTAGGAGGACTAAATGAGTTAATGTGCTTATCACAGTGCCTGGCTCAAAGACATTCAATACATAGTGGTTATTATTTGTAGGGCTGCTATAGACTGAATGTTGTGTCCCTGAAAAATCCATATATTGAAACCTAATCCCCAATGTGAGGGTTTTTGGAGGTGAGGCCTTTGGAAGGTGATTAGGTCATGATGGTGGAGCCCTCCTGATGGGATTAGTGTCCTTATAAAAGTGACTCCAGAGAGCTCCCTTGACTCTTCTACCATGCGAGGACATAGCAGCCGTCTATGAACCAGGGAGGGAGTCCTTACCAGACACTGAATCTGCCAGCACCTTGATCTTGGACTTCCCAGCTTCCAGACTGTGAGAAATAAGTTTCTGTTGTTTACAAGCTACCCACACTGTGGTATTTTGTTAATGCAACCCGAACTGACTAGGATAGGAAATATTCCAGTGTCTTTCCTGTGTGTAGTCATTAGACATCAAAATGTTAATGTCCTCAGCTTCATTGTCTTCTCTCTCCTGTTCCACCTCTGCCCCTTGGCTTCCCAGTATTAAAGTTGATTTCAATATTGATTAACTGATTTCCAACAGAGGAATGATCAGAATAAAAAAGAGTTGAACAGTTTGGGGATTACTGATTAGTTAAACATTAAAACCCAATTTAAATAGTCTGACACAAAATACTATTAACTCAATATTTAATTATTATCTAACTTATGAAACATGCAGAAATGTTTTAATTTCCTTGTCATGAACAGCTCTTTTTCCTCTACCGTAATGGTGTTATTGTGAACTTTGCATTGGTATTAAGACAACATAAAATGATGTGTGTGATCATCCAAATAGGTAAAAAATTTACCAAGAGTATGAGTAGATCTTAACAGTGACTTTTGTCACAATATCTGTGTGACCTGTGCAGTCACGGGGGCCTTGCACTCCAACGGCCTTGTGCTTGGCTTAATGCTCTGCCGCAAGGTTTTCAAGAATTTTTGAACAATGGCCTCCTATTTTCATTTTGCACTGGATTTGATAAATTATGAAGCTTGTTCTTGCTCTGCCATATTCATATTTGATCGAGATATCCAAGTAAGTATGAGCACTATCAAAAATAGGGTCTGATTGGGGGCCAGGCTGTGGCCGAGTGGTTAAAGTTCCATGCACTCTGCTTCGGCGGCCTAGGTTCGCGGGTTTGGATTCCAGGTTCAGACCTACTCCACTTATTAACCATGCTGTTGAGGTGTCCCAAGTGCAAAATGGAGGAAGACTGGCACAAATGTTAGCTCAGGGCTAATCTTCCTCATCCCCCAAAAATAGGGTCTGATTGTTAGTATTATTATACCCATTGGTAATTGCTTTATTCATATTGGTTTCTGGATGAAAGATGCTAAATTCCAGCTCTCACAGTATTAGACAAATATGTCCTTCTCAAAGACTGGAAAATAGCATCACTTGTATCACTATTTCTAATCTAATGCAACACATAAGGAAACAAATGAGGTCCGGTACACGAAGGCTTCAAGATTACATTGAAAACACTGAGAGGCTAGCTTTAGGCTCTAACAGGAAGTGGTGCTCTATTTCATCAAGCAAACAAATCATGAAGACTGACTCAAAGCCAGAGACACAAATGAAAAATGTTTTTCTTTAGAAAGTTTCTCTTTGAAAGCAAAATAAGGAACAGGAGATATCCTTTGTTGCCCAATAATAAGTAAATATCATCTAAACAAAAAGACAGAGACCATCTTCCCTGAATAAGCTACAATTATTGCTGGAAATAGAAATATCTTGGGTTTGAGGAGAAGCTTTTTCTACAGGGTTGAGACTTGGCTATGAAATTAGAAGTAATTTCCTGAAGGAATAAATATCTAATACCTGACATAAGAGTGACTCAGAATGTCACTATTTCAATTTTTGGCATCCAATGCACAAATCTTAGAAAAGGCTACATGTACCAATCGACACTCTTTTCCCAACATGGTGAAGAAACAGTCTATTCAGTTATGGTTTTCACTGCAGGCTCTCTCACTGTCTTTACTCTGACCAGTTCTAGTGGGACATGGCATAGTGTACAATTGGATCCATTCAAATAATTTTCCCCACTGTATACTCATAACACACGGAACCTTGCCATGGCAAGTCAAGCAATCTCACGACCCAGAGGAGCTGTAGGCTACAGAAATGTCTGGGCTTGCAGGGACAGATACTTTAGAGGCTTACAACGTGTGGGTAGAGTTGTGAGGCCTCTCATGCTGGTGCTCAGTTACAACATCTAGAATTAAATGCTGAAAGATTTATCTTTTGGTGCTTTCTTATACCTAGAACTTTTCTCCTTGTTCTTCTTGACTGGACTCCACTACAGGAAATTTATAACATTCAAACTTAGTATCTATTTTCTCATTGGGTAAATGACCCACCAAGTGTTTTGAAGGAAAAAAAATCAGAGTAAATGAATGATATATCATTCCTTCCTCATAAATCACTAAGGTGAACCCTTTGAGTGATGCCCTTTGAGAACACAGAGACCGAGATGAAATGGGCTCAAGTCATCCCATAAAAAGAAGATTTCTTGACATTTGCTAGATTTTAAAAGGTCTTGCTGGAGGCAGCTACCAATGTGCCTTAGCAGAAATTCCTATCTACTTTATAGACTATATTAATATCCAAATTCCATGTTGTTCTGGCTCAAGGGCCTTTGAGAAACTTAACAAAACTACTAATGAATTTTTTTCCAAAATGGAAAAGTTTAAAGATTAAAAAACACTTAACAGTTTGAACTCAATTTCTTCCTTCTTTTCAAGGGCCTGAAAAGTTACGTATATTAGATTTTACTGGGTAAAGATATCTTCCCCAGAACAAAGTTGTTGGTGTGAATTCCAACAACTCTGATATGTTCAACTCAATGATTTGAACATTCAGTTCTTCAAAAGAGGAGTAAGTCTATAACTGTCCAAATTATTTGTCACAATAAAAGACCATGGCTTTTTCTTTAGTGATTTAATTTTACGTGAGATGTACTGTATGGAGAGAGTATTTACACCCATTGTGTACTATTTAAGATTAATGGGAGACTTCTGCCTCTGGACAAAATAGAGAACAGAGACTGTCTTTTTTTTTTTTTTTTTAAAGATTTTATTTTTTCCTTTTTCTCCCCAAAGCCCCCCGGTACATAGTTGTATATTCTTCGTTTTGGGTCCTTCTAGTTGTGGCATGTGGGACACTGCCTCAGCGTGGTTTGATGAGCAGTGCCATGTCCGCGCCCAGGATTCGAACCAACGAAACACTGGGCCGCCTGCAGCGGAGCGCGCGAACTTAACCACTCGGCCACGGGGCCAGCCCCGAGAACAGAGACTGTCTTTAATGTTCTGGCTGAAACAACTAAAATGACAATGACAAAATATATGAAAAGACAGTTTTCAGACAATGGACATCAGGTAGTGAAGCACAGTGATCCCTGACAGAAAGGAAACAAATGCAGAAAGCCCTAAGAAGGGAAGAAGGACACATGGAGATGGAGGCAGTGATTGGAGTGATGCATCCACAAGTGAAGAAACACCAAGGATAGCTGGCAACCGTCAGAAGCTAGGAGAGAGGCATGGAACAGTTTCTCCCTTAGAGTGTCTAGAGGGAACCAACCATGCCAACACCTTGATTTTGGACTTCTGCCCTCCTGAACTGTGAGAGAATAAATTTCTGTTGTTTTAAGCCCCAATTTGTGGTAATTTCTTATGGCAGTCCTAGGAAACTAATACACACAGGTAGAAAAAATTCTGAAAAAGAAAATCAACAGTGCATCAGTGAACGGTGGGAAACTTCAAGTCGCCTAGTATATACGTACATGGACTCTCCAAAGGAGAGGAGCAAGAAAGAGGACTAAAAAAATTCTTTGAAGAAATAATAGTTGAAAACAGTAAACCTGGAGATCCAAGAAGCTCAACAAACTCCAGGTGCAAAAATTATGAAGAATGCACACCATAATAAAACAGAGATAAAGAGAAAATATTTAAAAACAATGATAAGGAGAAAATATTAAACCAGTAATAGAGAAAAAATATCAAAAACATCCAGTAAAAAAAGAGACATGTCTAGAAGAATAAAGGTATTCTTTATTGACATGAAGAATGTCAATGACATTTTATCTTTGTGACAATGACACTTCTTGTTGAAATGATGACAGACTTCTGGTTGGAAAAAATGCAAGCCTAAATATAGGGGAGCAGCATTTGCAGTGCTGGAAAAAAATGTCAACTTATGATTCTATACCAAGTGAAAATGTTTTTCAGAAATGAAGGCAAAATACAGTTCAGGAACACAAAAGCTGAAATAATTAATCACTAATAGCCTCACATTATAAGAAATGTTAAAGAGGAAAATGATACCAGATGGAAATTTGGATCTCCAGAAAGTAGTGAAGAACACTAGAAATAGTATGCGAGTAAATATAGAAGACATTTTTTTCAATTTTAAAAAATCTCTTTAAAAGATAACTGTTAAAGCAAACATAATAACAACATATTGTGGGATTTATAACATAGGCAGAAATAAAATGTATGAAAACAATAGCACAAGGACCAGGAGGGGAGAAATGGAAGTATACTGTTTTCACAGTCTTATATTATGTATGAAGTGGTATAATATTACTTGATGGTAGGCTGTGATAAGTAAATCCTAAAATAACTACCTACACACACACAAACATTCACATACACACAAATTGGAACAGACTTATAACTAATATGACATCAAGGAGATAAAATAAAGTGGTAAAAATCAATCCAAAAATTGAAAGGCAGAAAAAGAAGAAAAAGGGAACAAAGAGCAGGTGGGCCAAATAGAAATAAAACGGCAAGATGGCAAAATTAAACATAATCATATTAATAGTCACATTAAGTGTAAAGGGTCTACAAGAAGCCTACTTTAGACATAAAGACACAAAAAAGGTTAAAAATGAAAGAAAGTGAAAAGATACACCTCACTAACACTAATCAAAAGTAAGATATCATGGCTATAGTGGTATCAAAGTAGATCTCAGAGAAAAGAATATTACCAGGAATAAAGAAGGTCATTTCATAATGATAAAGAGGTCAGTTACCAAGGGAACATAACAATGCTAAATGTTCATATGCCTAAGAACAAACTTCAAAACACGTGAAGGAAAAACTTCCAGAACTGAAAGGAAAAATAGACAAGTCCATAATTTTAGCCAGAGATTTTAGCACTCTCTCCATAGTGATAGAACAAGTAGAAAAAAATAAGTAAGGATATACAAGACTTGAAAATTGAAGCGGAGAGAATATTTTCCAATTTATTCTACGAGACAAGCATTATTCAGATACCAAAACCACGTACAGACATTACAAGAAAACTAAAAATCAGCATCCCTCTTAGACATAGATTCAATAATTCTTAAAATTTTAGCAAATTGAATCCAACAGTACATAAAAAGGATAATAAAAAGTGAGCAAGTATTCCAGGAGTGCAAAGTGCAAATAAAATTTGAAGATTCATGGATATACTGTCCATTTTCCTATTTAACTCAGATGTAGCACACAATAATTTTCCTAGGTTATTTCCTCTGGAATCATTGTGTCCTTCTAAAAATCCAACTAAATCTGAAAAATTGTTTTTCTCAGGGTAGATTAGAAGTCCCTTCTAAAGACATTCTGACTTTAGTCAGGCAAATCTTCTTGATTTTCTTTTTAAAAAAACAAAACAAGGCATAGCAGGATTCAATTGAACTCTTACATATTACTATTTTTAAATTCCTGCTATTAGTTTTCTATTACTTTGTAAAAGTTACCACCAATCTATTGGCTTAAAAAAAGCACACATTTATTATCTCACAGTTTCCGTGGTCAGGAGTCTGGGCATGGTTTAGCTGGGTCCTCTGCTTAGGGTCTCACCAAGTCGTAATCAAAGTGTTGACTGGGCTGCATTCTTATCTGAGGATTGCCTGGGGAAGTATCTGCTTCTAAGCTCACTCAGTTTGTTGGCTGGATTAGTTTCTTTGTGACTGTAGGACTGAGGGCCCCAGCTTTCTGCAGGTTGTCAGTTGGAGGCCACTTTCAACTCCTAGTGGCTGCTTGTAGGCCCTCAAA